>NC_092213.1:68078686-68125141 GCF_043381705.1 Parasteatoda tepidariorum | reverse complement strand
TACATGTTTAGTAACTTATCTTTTTACCCTGGTTGATACATTTTTATGCTGGCACGTATTTGTGACAGTCGGCGCGAAAGGGTTAATGTATGATTCTTGGCTTATTAAATTCGAATCATGAAGTTTTTACTCACCATTCTTTTCAAATAATTCAAATGCTTAAGTCATATGTCACTTAGTGTCAATTATGTTGACATCACACACAGACCAAGCCTTTTCAGAGTGCGGACGTGTCTCATCGATCTGCCCGCGGCGGATAGGGTAGCCCTTCCGGCCGCCCACAAACCTCATCTATTGATGTTGCATCTATGTTAGATAAACGGTATTTACTGCCTAGAAACTATGACACCATGCAGATTAGAGATCATCTACTATCGATTACATCTGATGTTGATGAAATTAACCGAGTGAACGATGCCTACGTAAAGATTTTCTTCGCAACGAATGATACCTACTATGGGTCTCGCCGGTGGAGCCTTTCAAGCCCTTAATGCCAAACCAAAGAAGCTCTCTTCCACTAAGACAATAGAGCCACCACCTGAGAGAGACTCACAAACTTCCACCACTACAGATGACCAGACAAAGGAGAAAGAGCCAGCTGCCGAGGCAGAAATATAACCCCCAGAGTCAATGGAATCTGAAACGACATCTGATCCAATAGAGTCAACAAAGCCAGAGCAGCCAGTTTCAACACCTTCAACTGAGATCGCTGCTAGTATTCCCACTGAACAACATGAAGAGCCTGAGCCATCAATTCAGGAAAAAGAACCACAGAAAGAGGACGATACCGAACCTCCAAAAAAGAAGAAGAAAAGGAAGAAGAAAAATCCTCCTTAAAAAACTGCAGAGAGCATGGACATTCCATCTGCTAATAACATCCCAGAACCTGTAGTCACACCTGCAGCCCATTCAGCAGAAGAGACCGCAGATCATAAACAGACTGAGAAACTGCAAAAGATCAGCAGAAAACTTAAATTTCTCATTAAAGGATTATCAGATGATTCCAAAACAGAGACTTTGGAGGAGGAACTCATAGCTATTGGTCGTGATCAACTGAAGAAGAGGTGGGGCAAAGGATACAAGCTCCTCCCCCTCTTTCTGATCATACTGCCAGATAGCCCAGAGAACAGGGATTTCTACAACATCAAAGAGATTCTCTCAACAAAAGTTCAAACAGAGCGATTCAGAGGAGGTCGCTTTGACATACAGTGCTATAGATGCCAAAAATGTGGACATACTCGAAAGAACTGTTCAGCCGATCCAGCCTGCATGAAGTGTGCTGGTGATCACTTCACATTCAAATGCACCAAACCAAGAAGCCTTTCTGCCGCTTGCATTAATTTCAATGGAGAGCATCCTGCCTGTTTTCAAGGCTGTGCTACGAGACCAAGAAGAAAGCCACTACAAAAGAAAAGGGAGCACGGAAGTGCTACCGTTACTGCAACCAGAATCTTGCACATCTTCCGAGAAATGCAGGAGCTTCTACAAAATGAGGAGCTAGTTCAGCTTCTCCGTTCTCTCCTGCCTGAAAACAAGCCATAGGGACTTTATCTCTCCAGATCAAGCCACCAACTACAGCCATGCCACCATCACCTTTTTCTATAGACATTATTCCAGGCGCCTACGGGCACTATCTCCGATGAAGAAGTGAAAGTGATAGGTACTTCATAAACAACTTCAGTCTAAGTCTAAGTTAATTATGCTTTCTCAATCTGGAAAATGGCCAAGAAACTCCACAAATAGACCAACCAATAAATGAACCATCTGGCACAGTGTACGCAATAGAAGAAAAAAATTAAATATTTTCCGACTCTCTGATCATTAAAGATCATTCTCACCAAATCCTAACCCCGACCAAAATCATCATAATTTCATTACTGACTAAGTCAATACTTTCCATCACGAACATCCTACCCTAGAAGCAATAGATCCAACAAATAATGAAGAAATCAACATTATCCAAAAAATAATAAATCACCAGGCGAAGATGGAATAAAAAAATGATAAAACTACTACCAAGCAATTATATCTATGGAATCACTCATATTTTCAATACCTGCCTTGCTCTCAACTATGACCCTCGTAACTGGAAACACGCATAAGTCATTCTATTTCTAATGAAAAACAAGAACCTAAGCTACCCTGAGAGTTATTGACCAATTAGTCTCTTAAATATGTTTGGAAAAATCTATGAAAAAATCATTTACAATAGAATAAAACCAGTTCTTACAACCCTCCCCGACGAGCAGTTGGGATTCAGTCAAAAAATGGACACTACTAAACAACTACTCGGAATAATAGACTATACCGGCAGATCACTTATAAACAAAGAATTAATAGTATTCATGATCCAAAGCCTCTGATTGTGCGACAACCCTACATTCAATCAATCAAAAGTCTTTGACAAAATATAGCAAAACGGAACAATTTTTAAACTCAGGCGGCTAAACTTTCTTCCTGGGATAATCAAACTTCCATCCTGCTATCTCACAAACAGAACATTTCAAGTTACGATTAAAAACAGCAAATTTACAAAACGCAATATCACAGCAGCGGTATCTCAGGTCAGCATTTTTGGGCCAATACTATACATCTTATACACATATGATTTTTCAATAAATAAAACCGCATTACAGCTTTCTAC
Source organism: Parasteatoda tepidariorum (assembly GCF_043381705.1). Classification (NCBI taxonomy): domain Eukaryota; kingdom Metazoa; phylum Arthropoda; class Arachnida; order Araneae; family Theridiidae; genus Parasteatoda; species Parasteatoda tepidariorum. The sequence goes on along the minus strand of NC_092213.1, from coordinate 68,122,497 downwards.
GTAGATGACACCGGATTCCTCATAAAATCCAGAAATCAAAACCTTACCCTTCAAAAATTACGGGAACAAATATATGGAATAGAGGATTAGTGCCTTAAGTGAAAAACAGCAGTTAACGCCGGAAAATCACAACCTCTAATAGTAAAAATAGAAGATTTAAAATATTTCCACATTGCCAACCAAAAATGCTTAATATTCAAATACCAATAGTTAAAAAAGCAAATTACCATGGCCTAATCATAGACAGCTAACTTATTTGGAATGATCACGTCAAAAGCATTATAGACAAAGCAAACGCAGCATTAATAGTCATACAACTAAACAACAATTATCCGCCCGATACTTTCCTATGCCTCACCTCCCTGGTCAACAATACCACAGTATCTCATGAAAAAACTAAATCAATGTCAGATCAAGATCCAAAGAAAAATCACCTGTGCCAGATGGTTCACCCGAAATACAATAAAGATCTAAAAATCTCAACTCTATCGCAGCACATGTATAAACTTAATGCAGTATTTTTCGACAAAGCCACGAAATGCAGTACAGTCAATTTTAACGAAATGTAGACCAATAGCTGCATATTTCACCTCTGACGTCTCATATCACAACTATGTTGTTGTTGTTGTTAATTTACGTCGCACTAGAGCTGCACAGTGGGCTATTAACGACGGTCTGGGAAACATCCCGGAGGATGATCCGAAGACATGTCATCACAATTTTGATCCTCTGCGGAGGGGATGGCACCCCCGCTTCGGTAGCCCGACGACCTGCGCGCGAAGTCGAGCACTTTACGGTAGCACAGTTCAACGAGGACCAACACCGCACACCCTCGGTCCCTACGCAGACTGATTCAAGTGGTCACCCACCCGCACACTGACCGCAGCCAGTGATGCTTGACTTCGGTGATCTGCTGGGAACCGTGTCTTATCGATCAGTCCACTGCGGGACATATCACAACTATCAAAACAAATAACGTTCGCAATTTTAAATCTTATCTGAAAATTAAATATTTAAGGCGTTTCATCATGCTGACAAATTTTTACTCACCTACAACAACTAAAATTTAGAAGCAAACATAGTTTAGAGCAAGCTGCTTTTATTATTTTCATTTATCTTTAGTTACTCAAGCTAAGTGCTTGAAGTGAGTATAAAGAAACTCCACTGCCTGCGAACCACTAACTCAATACAAACGGAATCCAAATTCATGAGAAATGGGATTGGTGCCCAGATCGCATTACTAGGACTAATAATAACAAACTACTAACTATAACAAACTAATAATAACGCACTACTAGGACTAATATAAAAAGTAACTAAATCATCCCGAATTTTGAGAGTTTTAGTTTGTAATACCGTTTTTGTTTTAGAAATATTGCTGAATACCGGGCAGTTGGCATCTCTGTATTTTGACAGTTTATGAAATCTGTATAATAGTGAACTGTAACGGTAACGAAACATGGCTTTTTTAATGAAACATGCCTTGTTTTCTCAACAAAGTTGGATTTCAATCCTAAAAGGGCATGCAAAGTTATAATTGCAGTTATAGCTTTCCTCTTGCTATTCAGAATATTGCCTATTTAAAATTATTTCAAAGCATCACATTTTGTTTCGTAACTTCAGAAGTTTTCGATAAATTCTAAAAATTATTTAAATTATAGTTATTAGCTTTAAACTCAAAATCAATTTTATGATAATATAGGAATCAAGGGAGAATAAATAAATTTCTTTTATTTCTTATTAAATAATAAAAATGAAAATAAATAAACGAATAAAATTAAATGCAAAAATTGAAATTGCTTTACATGTGTATAATTAACTTTTGTAACATGTAATTTGTTTTAAAATATGATTTATATGATCTCTCAGAGTTGATGTTTGTTACAGTGAACATTAGTACCATTTGTGCCATCGAAACGACCAAACATGTGACCGCCGTACAATTCAATTGTACGGCGGACACGTCCCACAGTGAACTGATCCCAGCAGATCACCGAAGTCACGCATCACTGGCTGTGGTCAGTGTGCGGGTGGGTGACCACTTGGATCAGTCTGCGTAGGGACCGAGGGTGTGCGGTATTAGTCCTCGTTAAACTGTGCTGCCGTAAAGTGCTCGACTCCGTGCGCAGGTCGTCGGGCTACCGAAGCGTGGGTGCCATTCCCTCCGCAGAGGATCAAAATTGTGATGGCATGTCTTCGGATCATACTCCGGGATGTTTCCCAGACCGTCGCCAATAGCCCATTGTGCAGCTCTAGTGCGACGTAAATTAACAACAACAACAATGTACGGCAGTCACATGTTTCTTGAATTGCTCTAAACTGCCGTACAATTCAAGAAACAACGGAAGTGCTTCACGATTGATTCTGAGAAAAGTGGCTTAACAACTTTCCTTCCATTGTTAACGCTACGAACGCTAAAATAAAATTTCAAAGCACTGAAGTCCCGCAGTGGACTGATCGTTAAGACACGGTTCCCAGCAGATCACCGAAGTCAAGCATCACTGGCTACGGTCAGTGTGTGGGTAGGTGACCACTTGGATCAGTCTGCGTAGGGACCGAGGGTGTGCGGTATTGGTCCTCGTTAAACTGTGCTACCGTAAAGTGCTCGACTTCGCGCGCAGGTCGTCGGGCTACCGAAGCAGGGGTGCCATCCCCTCCGCAGAGGATCAAAATTGTGATGGCATGTCTTCGGATCATCCTCCGGGATGTTTCCCAGACCGTCGCCAATAGCCCATTGTGCAGCTCTAGTGCGACGTAAATTAACAACAACAACAACAACAACAGCAGCTCTAGTGCGACGTAAATTAACAACAACAACAACAACATCAAAAGTACTGAAAAAAAAAAATTATTTTTGAAAAAAATTCTTTTTCAATACGTAACGTTGCATACAAAGATGCCAATTATATAAAAATCCCACATTTGAATTTTTTCGTCACTTGCGTTGATTTTTCTATTGCACAGCAGACAATCGGTGGTCAGGCTTTATATAATTTTATAACCGGTGTAGGACAGCCAATCCAATTCTGAGTTTACAACTATCAATGTTCAACTCTGTAGCCTTGTAATTTAGAACCATATCCAGAAGACAAGAGAACTCTTGGATTAATCATTTTGGCAAACAAGCCTTCGTGGAAGACTTTCGATGGAACTAACCCGCATTTGTCTTACATGAAGAGGAAAAACACGAAACCTTTTCACAATTAGCCTGACGGTAAGGGGACTCTAACCCATGATTCTTCTACCGCTGAGTATGCTTCACGTCAGCACTGTGGTCAGTGCGTGTCGGGAGCAGAATTCATATAGCCCAACTATTGCTGGGAATTTGATCATCTCATTGGGAAACGAACTCTCTATTCCTTGAGCCACCTCGGATCCATGGCGAGTCAAATTAAACTAAATTAAAAAAAAAAATGGAAACCGTACTTAATAAGTTGAAGGAAAGAACAGTAAATCGAATTTATTTTGAAATTATTGCAGAATGCCTTCATCCAGTAGTGGGTATGTAAAAATAAACTGCTCAAAACAATTAAAGGATATAGTAAATCTTGTATTAAATAACGTTATAAGCAATTTTTTTTGTTGCAAATTTTTCTTATTTTCAAACTTTGCAATATACAAATTTTGAGTTTAACGTCGTAGACGACACTTCAGCAGCAGCTAATTTAATTTGGCTTTCAACTTAATGTAAGACAAAGCAGAAAAGAATGATCGGCATTCAGTAAGCGCGTTGTTTCGATAAGTGCGGTGTCTCAACGATTTAACCGAATCAGACGCTTGGGGAGTTGTTGGCCGACTAGAGGGGAGCCAAACACAAGCCGAACTATCAGAAGTCATTGGAGTTTCACGATGTGTGATTTCCGGGATTTGGAACCGCGTTTTTTGGAGACTGGAAATGCCGGCCGAAGATCAGGACAAGGGCGCAACCAACGTCCAATGAAGACCATAATTTAACGCTAACATCTAGGAGACACCGAAATATGAATGCCACTCTTCTACCACAACACCTTCACTGGGCTACTGGCACCACAGTTTTGATACAAACTGTTCGGCACCACATTCAAGCTGTAGGTCTGTATGCTCGCCGACCAATGGTGTGTGTGACACGTTAACAGCAAGGAGTGGACAGTCGAGTATGCGAACTTGAGGAGAAATGAATGGCACAATATTCTTTTCTCTGGCGAGTCTCGCTTTTCTGTTCATCCTGATAATAGGCGTATTTTCATCTGGAGGGAACGTGGCACCAGAAACAATCCTGTGTTCGTGCATGGAATTGTAAGATTTGACTTTGGGGAAGGGATGGTTTATGCTGGAATCTCCATAGATGGGCGCGCCGATCTCGTATCATTCGAAATGGAGCTCTGACTGGTCGCCGATCTAGGGATGAGATCCTGAGATCTTACGCTGCAGCAATTGGAAATGACTTCATGTGAAGGGACAGCAATTGCAGGCCATATCATGCTAACTTTTGAATAATTTTCTTTCGGAGGAAGGAATCATTTGAATGGATTGGCCAGCGTGTTCTCCGGACATGAACCCGTTAGAGTATGTTTGGGACATTCTAGACAGACGAATTGTCGGACGCCTACCACCCCCACAAACTCTCCAAGAATTGAAAAGAGCTCTTCTGGGGGAGTGGGGCATAATACCCAGCCCCTCAATAATAACCTTGACTCGATGCCTCAAAGATGTTCAACGTTACTGGCCGCCTGAGGAAACTCTACCCCTTACTAAAAACGATTTTCTTTTAAGGTGAGAACGCATCGTTTTGGAGCTTTTCATTCATTTATTTTAAAAGTTCATTTTCATTCATTTTCATGAGAAAAAAACAACTTTTTATTGACTTGAAATTTTGAATCAGGAGTTTTTCAAGCTGTTCCATAAGCATTTTACCGTTATTGCTTGGATTTCAGAATTAGAACTTAGGCCACAGTGTGGAAAATATATGTCACCAATAGTTTGGTTTGATCAAAGGTCAGAAGTTAAGCTCAGACAATGTTAATTTTAATTACTGCTTTCTTTTTACAATATCAAAACTTATTTTTTACTTCTTTTCATTGTGTGTGTGGGAGGGGGGGGGAGAGACTTGTTATGTTCGTCCAAAAATGCTTATTGAACCACATTTACATTTTAAAATTATAATTTTTAGCTTTATTTCTGTGGGGCAAGATTTTAAAAAATAAATAAATTTATAGTAAAAATCAATTTTTGTAAATTATGCACTAAAAAAACAAAAACAAAAATTACGTACAGTGCGCCAAATAATAAAAAAAAAAAGTTGAATTGAAAAAGGTTATCAAATTTTAAGAAAATCGTGCATTTTTTTTTAAAATTTGTTTTCTCTCAGTAACTATTGAACCAATTTTCGTTCATATTTTTTACTTTGCCATTAAAAATCACTCTCGTTAATATAAACATTTATATACTTTACAAATCAATATTTTATCGACTACTATTAAATAATAAAAAATAGGCAATTAATAATGTTCGTTCGAATGGAATTATCTTTGGATAAACGAATTTTATAATTGAATCTAAGAGTTTTTCGATTCGCCCAAAAAGTGCTTGAGATATAGAGTAAAGTAAAATTAACGTTAAGAATTCAAATTTTTAACCTCTCTTCCCGAACATACTACTATTGAGACCATATTTTTCAGAATTGCGGTATCTTCCATATTTTTGAGTCACGGTAGCTCAGGGGATAGATCGCTTGAACCTTCGAGTGAAAAGACCCAAGTTCGAATCCCAGTGATAGTTTGTCGATATGAATTCTGTACCCAGCTCGTGCTAACTACACTTCCGAAGTAAAATATCCTCCGTGGTAGATGGATTACGGATTAGAGTCTCCTTGCCATTGGGCTAACCATGGAAGGTTTCCGTGGTTCTCCTGTCCATGAATGCAAGCGCGCGGTATTTCCATCAAGTAATCCTCCATGGAGGATAGTGTCTCCCAATGTCTTGCAGGAGTTCTGTATCTAAGAGTTCCCTAGTCTTCAGGGTTGGGTTCAAAACTACGAAGCTACAGAATTGAGCTTTGATTGTCGTAAACTCAGAGAAAATGGTCAGTATATACATATATATTTATATAAAAAATTATCTGTCATATTTTGAGACTCTAATTAATTAGCATATTTAATGTTAAACATTTAAACCATTTAGATTAGAAAAATTCTTGTCAAAATTTTAGTACGTCAAAAATTATTTTGCACACTGTGCATGCACTAAAACAAAAATATATTTTTTTTACTTCGTGAATCATTAGAAGTTTCGTAAAAGTTCAAACATTTTTCTTGTATTTCCAATTAATACAAAAGCAAAATTTAAATACAAATTCCTAAGAATCCCATCACCTTAAAAGTGATTATTGCCATCCAAAATTAGACTTTTAAATTCGTTCTCACACCCTCGTTCTATTTTTAGACGCATCTTTTTGCAGTATGTGCGCGAGGGCAATTTCAAAACTAAAACTCGAAAAATGAAGGGGAAAAAAAGTGAAGAAAAAAAAGAAAAGGAGCGATCGTCCGAGTCTGCCACAGGTCACGTGGTTCCTCTACCGCAGTGAACGAATAGAGCCGGCGCTGACACCCGCGCATGCGCCGTAGCCTTTCCTCCTCATCCTAGCCGGCGAACCGAATAGTCCCGAAATCCCTCATTCTCTGTGACTGTAGGAAAGTGAACTGTTCAAAGTTAATTTTCGTCTGCATCTATTGTGGAGCAGCATCTAAGTGGAAAGTCTTCTTGCAAATCGTCTGATTTAATAATTTTTATTGCGATATTCATTTGTTAAATAAAGTGCTGAAAAAACCCGTCGGTTAGTGGACTATAAGCGGTGTTTTTTTGTAAAATGGAAGGCGGTAGTGCGCCTTTTTCCAGTGATATGGCTCCTACTAGTTCTTATATTCTTGTAATAGTGAGTCAACCTGTGTCAGAAGCCGACAAGGACAATATATTGGACCGACTAAATAGAGGTCAGTGTTTTTTAAAACATTTTTTTACATTCATTTAACGACAAATTTAAATTTTAGAAATCTGCCTTATTTGAAAAAACGAGTTGTTTAAATTGTTAATTGAAATTTTAGAAATGTGCGTTTTTCCTCTTATGTTTTTAAATTTCTTTTAACCAATTTGTAAGTATGTTTGTGTTCTAAAAACGTATCTTTTAAAGGAGTGCACGCAATCTTTTTATTATAGAAAAAGAGCAGGATTTTTTTTTTTTTCAATATCGTTTTGAGGGTCTCATTAAATTCAGTTTTTATATGATAATAAATTATTCAGTTTTTATATTATAATAATTTATATCATATATTATTATATATGATATAAATTATAGTTCTTATTAGTGTAATAAGAACAGTATCACTTGTCTCAAAAGTTGAAAGACAGAGCACAAAAAAAAATATGAATTTAGAAATGCATGTGCAAAACTTTTGAAGTTTTTAATACTTTAAGACAATACTTTTTTATAAAAATAAATTTTAGAAGGTTTAAACCCTTTTGAGCCATTTTATTTCTGTTCAATAGGAAAATAAGAGTTCGACTAGAGCAGACATACAAGTAAATTTTTTCGTTGAAACATTTTTTTTTAACAGTGCATGAATATACAGTTTTTAAATAAGATTAAGTACATGCTTTAGTTTAAAAAAGATTTTTTTGAAAGAGAAATCGAGGTAGAAGAGGAGGGAGAAAAGATTTTAATCTACTTTTTTTTTCCGTAACAAAAAGGAGTTGTCATTTTGCGGTTGAAGAGAGTTTTTATCCATTATCATCAACCGCAAGTTATTTTTAGCAGTTTCTTCAAAACCTGCAATATTTCTTGAAAGAATTTTAACTGATATTACTTTTATGTTATTGCAAGTACGAGACTGCCAAATCCATGCGATCTCTGGAAGTCTTAGAAAGTGAAATGAGCATTCAGAGATTTTTTGCATCTTCCAAGTCAAGGTCAAACTTCCAATATATCTTGATCTTTCTATCTCAGACGGAAGATGAATTTGTGACACTAAATTCGCTATCTGGCTTTTCATGAGCATTGATTATATTAACTTTGTATTTATTGGTTATTTAGTTTGCTACTATATTTGGTATTAGTAATTTTAATTAAATCCCGAAATCTATTCTAGATAAAATCATTTCCAGATTTATTTATAAGGTAATGTACATTCTGAGCCTTACAGTGCAGTTTTGCTCTATTTTTGATTTAATTATGGATTTTAAGATTATTGCTCTTACTTAATAGATGAATTTCTTTTGTGCTCCGCGTGCCGTTAATTTTAACAGAAAGTAAAGTTTTTTTTTATTGTTAATCGAAAGAATATTTATTAAATATACTTTTTATGTTAATTTATTATCTAACAGTAGTTTAACTTAGGGAAAAGAACTTTCAATATATTTTATTAATTGATGTGGCATTATATAATACCTTTTATTGATGCGAAAGTTTTCTTATGTATAGATACTCACTCACTGTTAGTGAATATTTCAATTTGGACATTGTTCAAAATGCGTGTTTGGAAAAAAATGGACATTGTTCAAAATGCGTGTTTGGAAAAATGGACATTGTTCAAAATGCGTGTTTGGAAAATTGCAGTCTGATAAAAATGAATAGAATTATGCTTTTAATAATGTAATGTTACAGTGCAGCATTAAAAAGTTATTTATATCTTGAATTTCATTATTAAAATTAAATCTGATTTCTTGAATGTTAAACCTAAATTTAAATTACATTGTGTAGCATGTTTTACAGTGTGAAAATATATTCTTATTTCTTTTAACAAATTCCCATATTGCGTTGCATTCAAAATTTTATTGTTGGATATTTGTAGTTTGATAAAAGTGAATCAAGCTATGCGTGCAATAATCTAATAATGAACTATCAGTTATCATATGTATAATGCGTTATTAAAAAGATTTTTAAATCTTGAATTTCACTATTGAAATTAAATCTGATTTCTTAAACTGAATCTAGTTTATATTACATTTTCTGGCTCCTTTTACTGTGTGAACAATTTTTAATGTCTTTTAACAAATTCCTATATTTCGTTGCATACAAAATCAGAAATTGCAGTTTGATAAAATTTGAAATAAATTATACGTGTAATAATGAAAAAATGAGATCTCGCCTCATATGTTAAAGTGTGGCATTTTTTTTTTAAGTCTTTAATTTCATTATTAAAATAAATCAGATTTCTTGAAAGTTAAACCTAAATTTAAATTACATAATCTACCATGTTTTGCAGTGTGAAAACAAAATTTTATTTCTTTTAACAATTTTTCATGTTGCGTACTAAGTTTTATTTTGCAGTTTAATAAAAATGAATTAAGTTATACGAGGATAATAGGAAAATGAGCTACCAGTTCTCATATTGTGGTGTGGCATTAAAAATGTGATTACTTAATAGCTGAATCTAATTTAAATTGAATCGTCTTTACAGTAGGAAATCATTTTTTAAATTTCTTTTAACTAATTCCCGGTGTTACGTTGCATACAAAATCTAAAATTACAGTTTGATAAAATTTGAAATAAATTATGCGTGTAATAATGGAACAATGAGATCCCAATTCTCATGTTGTAGTGCGGCATTTTTTAAGACTTTAATTTCATTATTAAAATTAAATCTGATTTTCTTGAAAGTTAAACCTAATTTAAATCACACTGACTTGCACGTGTGAATTTTTTTTTTCTTTTAACAAATGTCCGTATTACGTTGCATATAAAATCTGAAATTGCAGTGAGATAAAATTTGAAATTATGTGAGCAATATTGGAACAATGAAATCTTAGCTCTCACACTTTTGTGTTGGATTAAAATTTTCTTTAAATTTCATATTTCACTATTGAAATTAAATTTAATCACTTGACAGCTGAATTATAACTAATTTATATTGCCTCTTACGCTTGATAGTGTGAACATCATTTTTTTAAAAACTAATTCTTATAGTCCATTAAATAATGTCAACCTTCAACTATTGAAAGAATCGATTCGCATGTTTTATATATTAGAGAATAAATGTTTAATAATTGTAGTGGTAGTTACGCCATAGTACGTTAAGAAATTCTGAAATTGCAGTTAGATGTGAAAACGAAACAAATCATAATGAGATTTTGGCTCTCTCATACGTTTCGGTGCCGCGTTTAAAAGTACTTTAAATTGCGAATTTCATTGTTAAAATTAAATTCAATTATTCGAAAGCTGAAACTTAAATAAATTTTAGTTTATACTCGGAAGATTATTGCATGCCAATTATGTAAAGTGGAAAAAGATAATCCTTTGAAAGATAACAAGTTTTTCTTTCAAATACATATTAACACTTGGAAGCTTTTCTTCGTCTAGTTCATGAATTATTCAGAATTTGAATTTAACACCTTGAACAAACTTGTATCTTTTTTCAACTCGTTAGAAATTCAGCGAAACACAATGAGTTTTCATTCTATGTAAATTATTAACTGAAAAGTTTTAACAATTTCACGCTCAGAAGAAAACTAGTTATTTGCATAACAATAGTTATTTAGTTTAAAGATTTTTTTTTTTGCAAGGCTTATTATGCCATCAGTTTTCTATTTACTATGCTAAATTAAAATTTAATAGTTTTGATAATTTTTTTATTTTGGACTGCTATGTCAATTATTTACAAAAAAGTTATGAAAAAATATGTAAGTTTAATAGTTTATTTTCTTGAAACTTTTGAGTCAGAGGGAGTACATCATTAGAGCTTCATATATTTTGCATAATTTGAATGTCTTCCAATAGATAAGTTTAAACTAACAGATGCTTTTAGAAGTTCTTTCGTAATGAAAAAAACCCCCGTAGATTCAGCATCTGAAACGCGAATCAAATCTGTAATTTTATATAATATGTATTATCTTGATGCCGTTGGAGTTATCTAAACTTTTTAAAGAGGTAAAAAAACACTTAATTATTTAAAAAGTTATAAAAAAAAACGCTAATTCGGCGAGGATTTTCTGCATAGATTTACTTAAATTGACTAATTTTCTACTTTTACAATTTTATGAGTTCAAGCAATACGGAGTAGGAAAAACTTTTCAAATATTGAAAATCAAAACTCTTAATCTTATAGGCATTTTGCGCTATTTTTCATTCAGATAAACTAAACTCTAAAAGTTTTATTTCAACGGACGTCAGAGCTTTCGAGGAACGGCCCTAACTAAGATATGTAAGATAAATTTTTTTTTATCAAGAAATTGCCGTGTAAGTGTTTTTTTTTCTTTCTAAGAAATAAGAATTTTGAACGACGTGTAATAAGTATTTTTACGAAGTTATTTTTAAATCGTTAAAATATTGTAAAATGCAAGCTAACACGCAAAGCTACACTAAATTTGTTCTAAATCAAGAATATTTATGTAATTAGCATATCATTTTAGACCATATTCCCTCAGTTAAAAATTATTTGTATTCACCACAAGTCTATTACACAATTATTTTACTGTAATTTTAGAAACACAATGCAAGTAATTAAGAAGTGATTTTCGATTGCCTCTAACTAACCAAATATAAACGAATCGCAGTGCTTAGTATTAACTAAACGGAACCAATAATTAAGATATGTCATAAACAATTATGTGATTATCAAAAAATTAAAAGAAAATTAAACAGGGTGTTTTGTAATCGCCGCTTTTTATTTATATTTTTGAATTTCATTTTAAAGATGAAATAAAAAAATATATATAATCGTATCACTATTTTAGCGAGGTATAAAAAGATTTATCAGTGTCACAAATTACCATGAAGAAATTGAAACAAATTTGATTGCAAAAATACTAGACGTTTCTAATAATCCTTTTTCAATTATTTTAATTTGTCAAACATGTTGATTATTTGATGGCAATCAAACAAGTTCTGGTGAGTTTGATTTCGTAGATGTTAAATTAGTTTAAGGCGTTACTCACCCCATTGGTTGAAGAGCTAGAGGTAGTGAGTTCGATCCTGGCAGTCGACAGAACGATCGGCGTGTATAGACAACAAAAAGCACGTTGATTTTGTCATGATTAAGTCCTCTCGTTAGTTTTGGTGTGGACGATTAGAGAGAGGGAAGCACGCTCAGGCGCTGTCCAAGTCGTTATACTAGGATCATAATTACGTTGCATCCTACTATGGCCGTTGTAAGATAGCTTTGAAGAGCAGTGCTAGGTTGTCCAGGTCATGGCTGGTGGCTTATGTGTATGTTAGATTAAGCTAGCAAAATATTAATAATAATGTTCTGGCTGCTTTGAGGTGGCAGACAAATTTGCTATAGAGATAGTGCTGCAGATTCACTCTGCAAATTCTGCAATAGGGTGCTTCGCTTTTAGAATCTTTAGAAGATTTTTCCATTTCATCTATCTGCTGAGTAGTAGATCTAAATGACTTCTTAGTTTGCACATTTTAAATCCATACTCTTAGCAGCAGCCAACGAAAATATCTTTTAAATGAAGCATCTGTTTAACCCATTCTTTCCCCATTAATTCGAATCTTCTATTGTGCCCTGGTGACTGATTTGCATACGGCGCAATCTGCAAAACGGCCACCCACTCCCGTTGCACAAGAGTTGACATTGAAGAATGAGTGTCATGGCTTTAGAGGAGTTTCCACACTCAATTACTTTATCCCGTGGCCATTATTCTGCTACAGCAGAAGCCTCTAGAATAATATCTCATTACTTCTGCTATGGGGACCCCCAGCCCCCCCTGTTCGATCGAATCGCATAAAAAGTCATTCTCACAATGGCAGGGTCCTTTATATGTACCCATTGTCATTCCTATTGGGTCACCAAGGGGCTGGCTAAAATAGCAGCGAGAAAAAAGGGGGGGGGCTGTTGTGGTGGGGACGCCCCCTCTTGTTCGAATCCCAGCCCCGGGTCCTTGTCATTTCCGATCGTGTGAGTGGTTTGTCGAGCCCGAAAACAACCATTACAGTGTGATGGGGAGATACGACATTGGGGCTGCACTGTGGGGTTCGTATTTTTACGAGATGAATTGGAGTTTGAGTTTTAGAATGGTATCTGGCACCAAGTAGCCATTTTTGGTCTGTGATACGCTAAACATTTCCCATATTTCAATCGGCACTTCTTCCTCAACGTTTTTTTGAATACAGTTGCATTTATAAAGTTTATGGAATTTTATTTTTGGTAGTTTTCCATGCAAATGGTAGTCTTTGAACGAAAATAATTCAGAAACATCTTTGGTTGTGTCAAAAAAAATTGCTTTGGTGAGGGCGTTTTAACTTAGAAATTTAACGAATTTTTAAAGAACCAGATATCATCAAAAGTATTAGAACTAAGACGTTTTAAGACAGAAATGTATAGAATTTTCAAAAAAAGCATGTTATCAGAAGTATTGGAATTGAAAGAATGAGCTGAGTTGCTTATACTGCCAGAATGGGAAAAAATATTCAGGCAGTGAAAATTTTCATGTCAAAGTTCTTTACTAGTCGCAAAAGAGAAAAAGGAAGACCAAAAAAACGGTGGCTGGATTGTGTGGAATCAAATTTTTGTGATTGGTGTAAAAGACTGGCAGTCCAGGTAAAACAAAAAGCAGTCTTGCTGGAATCTTGAAGAGAAGGCCCTTGGCTGTTTATAATATTTTGTATCTTAGTTTTCCATGCTTAAAGGGAACTTAGTTTTCCATGATTAAACTTAAAGGGAACCCGACGGAAATTTTTCAAACAAATTCTTAAAAAATCACGCATATTTTAGTGCATTGTCTTATCCAGTGTGTGCAGTGTGTTCAGCCTAGCAGCACTTATCAAAAAATATTGCAAACCATTAAAAATGTAGAACTATATGCTCCTAAACGCTCTCCGGTTTTCAGTAACCATTCTTTTAAACAAGACAGAGCGCAATGCTTATCTCTTTACTTAGAGTTCTCGATATATAGTTACTTGGAGTTGCTTTTAAGCTATCCGTCTAAAATTTTCAATTAAAATTTGTTGCATTAGAAAGGTTTTGAAATTTGAGTTGTATCTCCATTATTTCTAGGAATTTCGCCTCTCAAGTAACAACTTTTATTTTGGCTCTTATCTTGAATGCTCGCGAATGTCTAAATATTTTCTTCTCAAAACCTGGGTTGTCCGGCTTGCAGTCAGAACTTCTACAATTTTCATTTGATTTATTTAAAAATTTATGATTAGCAATATTTATTTATAACGAAGGCATTTTTCGTTTCCTCGAAGAATTTTTTTTATCTGAATGTATATTTTTCATTCAAAAAATAAATAAACTCTGATTTTTGAGGTATTTATTCGTATGGCCCATCATTGTTAAATTTTTTTTTAAAACGGGAAGTAGTGCGTAAAGTAGGATCTATGTTAATGATCTGTACGAACTATGAAATATTTATCATTTCTCTTATTTTTCGAGCCCCGGGTTCGATACCATTAAAATATTTTTGTTGCATTTTTTTTTTGTCAAATAAAAGTAGAATTAATGAGTGAAAATCTTTTTCGAAATTTAAACAGTTCTATCAATACTACTTATGCTATTCCGCGATTGTCTTATTACTATTTTAAAATAACATTTTGAATAGATAAATATCAGGATTTGTATAATGTTTGTTATTTGTTCGTTTCATTCCTTGAATAAATGAGATTTGTTACTCAAAAGTACGATCGCTTATCCATCCCATTAAAATTGTATTATTTTCTGAAGTTTTTTTCTTTGATTCATGTATGTTCCCATGACATTTTACACTGTTATTCCTTAGGAAGGCTTTGTTATTCTTTACCGCAAGTATTTTTGTTATTCCTTCGGAATCATAGATTCTTTTTCACAATTTAAACAATTATAGCAGGAAAAAGCAATAAAAATAAAAGATGTGTGTTGGCAAGACAGCACTTCATCAGGGGACACACTGCCTGCCAACACACAGGAGCAGAAAACAACAAAAGAACTAGGTACACTGTCAGTGTTAGTTTTTCCACTGACAATAGAAAGGCTCCTGTATGTTGGCAGGCAGTTTGTCCCCTGATGAAGTGCTGTCTTGCCAACACGAATCTTTTAATTTTTATTACTTTTTCCCGCTATAATTGTTTTTTTTTGAAAATCTAAATTGAAACAAAGCAAATGTGGTTTTAGCTGCTTTAGGCGCTTTTCCATTTTGATTTGATGTTTTAGTTGTTAATTTACCTTATTGTCTTTTTCTGTATTTTTAAATTAGATTCATTTTCTGATTAGATTCTTTATCTCAAGTATCTTTGTTATTCTTTAGGAATATCCTTATTCTTTTTTACGGTTATCTTTTCTTCAGGAATACCTTTTATTCTTCTTCTGAACAGCTTCTTTGTTTTTCCTTAGAAATGATTTTGTTTTTCTTTACTACGAATATCTTCGTTACCTCTGAGGAATACTAGATTCATTATTGCAAGTACCATTTTCGATCATTAAGAAAACTTAGATCTTTACCACATCTTTGTTTTTCTTTAAAGATATCTTTCTTATTTTTTACTCCAAGAAACTTGGTTATTTCTTACAGATGTCTGTTTTGTTGACTAATATAAAGTGTTCTGATAAAATTTCGGGGCAATTTTTAAATAAAGGTTTTCTTTTTGTTGACTGTGGACAAATATGAAACCCTTTCTGTTTTTGTTGAGTTTGGTATCCCGAACCTACTTAGATTGCATCGTCAATTGATGAGGATGGAGGCAGGGAACAGTGAAAGTGAGGAAGAACAATTTAGAAATGGGGATTCCCTCTAAACTCTTCCTCTTCCCTCCGAACGCTCCCTTAAAGGAGATCAAAAACGTTCAAACATTCCAGAACTGCCCGTGGGGGTGGGGAGAATGCTTTTTATGTCGCAAGGCAGCCTCCAAAGCAGTTCGGTCACTTCCGTGGTTTTGCAGTGAAGCCTAAAAATTGCTTTATGGATTTTCTCCTTGGAACACTTTGGGACCCATACGACCACTTAAAAGCGCCGACACTAGGTTTTTATCAAGTTTTGTTTTTAATTAAGAATCCATCTACCGTACATGAATCGATACATCGATTCACTTGTTTTTTCTTCACATTTTAATGCTTAGATTAATTTTTAAAATTTTTATTACTTAGGAACAATTGTTACTACAGTGATTCGGATCGACTTTGGAAAGTACGGATTCTTTGGACTCTGAGAACGTTACTAAAAGCGGGTCCCTATTCAAAATAATACAAATTAAAGATAATAATAGTGTTTGATTTTATCAGCTATAGAATAAACTGCAAAAACCTGTAACTGTGAAGAATATCTTCTTTTTGAGTCTTCTTGAAAAATGTAAATTTTAATAAACTACGCTTTCCTGCATATTTTATTAAGACGTTGAATGCCATGGGGGTGACCGGCACTGAGTTTGTAACGCCACGGGGGTCACCGGCGACCGGCGAAGCCAACATTATTAGAAACACATAATTCGAGTAAATTTTTGATAGTTTTAATTTTTTTTATATTATCGTTGCTAAAATGGTTTGAAGAAATTAATGCAATATAGAACACACAAAAATAGTTTTATTTATATACACAGAGGTGCCAACTTGCCCCCGACAGCGAATAAATATTTTTAAGTGGTAGTTTATTAATTGTGATTCTTGGTTTAATAAATTCAATTTAGTAGATTTTTATACACCCCTATTTCTAAACAATTCGTAGGCTTATATAATTCACCAGTTTTCTCAGCTATGTGTTGCTAAACCTTTTAAAAACTAGCAAAATCTGTCTAATATTTGAAAATTTAGGTTGTAGTTATTAACAGTTTGGCCAGACGGCAAGCCATGTAAAATTAGCGTGGCATTCAACGTGTTTAAAACCACGAAAGCACGCAGTTTAATTAACAATAGAATAACCTGTAACCGTGAACGATGCTGGTTTATCATTTTAAGAAAATGTAGGTCTGGCCAAAATATTCCTTTTTAGTCTTCTTGAGAAACTTAATTTATAAAAATTTTCATTTCATTATTCTTGCACATGCTCTTAAACCACACTAACACATAATTAATCAACAGTCGAACAACCTGTAAAAACGATTAATTGTAAAGTTTGTTGCTCAATTGTTTTTAAGAAGTATTGGTGTAACTCTTATGATTGATGTAGCTCAGCAATTAGTGATCGTTCCCCCTACATCTCTGGGGGGGGGGACTTTCCCCAGTCATGTAGGGGAGAGAGGGGGGAGGGAATAAAAGCATCTGCTCAAAATAGTTTTAGGCTGTGGAATGTCTTCTCCCCCGCATCACTTAGTGACAGTCACGTTCTCCGGATGACTTGGACTTCCTCTTGAGCATCTTAGTGAGCGATGGATCCGAATCGAAGATAAGGCAGACGTTTTTTGAGAATATCGGGGAACCATTAATATTAGTTCCCGGAAACATCGAATGATTTATTATTTCTTTATTTTTTTTAACGTTTTGAGTTATGTTTACCTGAATTAGAAGGTAATTGAAAGTGACTTGCTAAATTGAGTTGTTTCTGCAAGGATTAATTTAAATTTATTTAAATCTGTTTAAATTGAATGAGCAAATTTGAATCGAAACGAATCGTTCCGTGGCATTTTAGGCATTCGTTGGATGGCTGTTGCAGAAATAATAACGCGTATTTTATTATTTTTATGAGAAAGGTATATTACGTATTAAATTTTTTCTTTTACTATGTTAAAAGAATTTGCATTAGATTGGAATATTTCGTACTTTTTATACCATTTATCATCATCCGATCATGGTCAAGTATCTAGCTCGGTTAATAGCGCTCTATCTTTTAACGCCCATGCTAGGAATGTCTCGTAATTTTGACCCTGAAAAGACGACGCGGACAGCGCCTTAGCTGGTATCCCTCTCTTCCAAACTTCCACACCGCAACTAACGATAGGACTTTAAGCCACGTCAGATTTAACGAGCACCTTGTTACGTGTGCACACTTTATGTTTTATGTTATTGTATAGAAAGTATTTCATATGCTTATTGGTATAAAATAAGTCTTTTATGTCTATAATTCGAAAAGATTAAATCCAGAATTACTTTAGTAAAAGAAATAAGAAATTTAAAAGAATATCGGCTATGTATTTTTTTCTGAGAAAATTTACTTTATTTATAAAATGTGTTGCAATGTATTTGTTAAAAGTTAATAACATAAGCTTTTTTTTTTAAAAAAATTTTTCTTATCGGTAATGAAAGTTCGAAATATCTATGATCTTCTATATCCTGCTCCTTAACATTTGGCGAAATGAAAGTGAAATTTGGTGAAATTCCAGAAAGTTTCTTTAACAAAATTGCTGGGGCCGCGAATTGTCTGTCATAAACCGTGCAAAATAGTTTTTTTTCTCGTAATATATATTTTTTGTGTCATATATGATTTTAATTTCCTAAATGGAATATCTACTGCTCCGTTTTTGGTAGATTATTTGAAAAAGTAGACTAGATTTAAACACCAGAATATTTAGAATTTTAATCAATTTTGAAAACTAATGATCTCACTGCAAGATAATTAAAATAAATTTGCCTTTAATAATTACTTTGTAGTTATACCATAAAATATTTCTCCAGAAAACAGTGCAAATTGGCAATTCAACATAAGTAGCAATCTTTATTGTTTATCAAGCGTAAATAAAGTGACACTTCATACGCAAAAAACTAATATTTCTTTGAGTTAACAAATTTTTAATTGATTTAACCCTGCTGAAATGTGTTTAGATAAATCAAATTTTATTAAAAATGACACGCATTGTTTGGAAATACGTGATCCATCTTCATTAAATATTCTAATTTAAGATATCCAAAAGGAATCTTTTTGGTTGGTACGAATCAGTAAGACAAATAATTGCTCTAGTGATTTTTTTAATCAAATTTAGCTGATTCAAGATGGTTGAATAATTGATTTGAATCACGAGTTTGAGATTTAACCTAAATTATGAAGCTATCAAATTCAGTTCTTTTCATCATTGAATAGACGTCATAAAAGCGTAGCTATTCGTTTTATCTAAATTTGTAATGGTTTTTTGGCTTACATCTATTAGTTTTACTGTAAAAACAATGATACAACATAAACATAAGTTTTGTAAAAGTTGATTTTTTTTAATTATTATTAAGCCTTTCTGTGGTCAGTCTTTATTATGCAAGAATTTGGCTGGCTTTCAAGCTCTTGAATCGTAATTCCGGAATGTTACATTCTTATTCATTGTTAATCTTTGCCATTGATTAGTTGTTTTGTGATCTCCATGGTGACGTGGTGAAGTTCTGATAGTTGGAAACAGCCCAATTCGTGATGGAATGTCACTTATTGTTTTCGCTTATTTTCATTCCTAGTGATATTTTAGGTTTTTACAATATTCCAAAAATAGTATTAGGTCAATAGCTTTGGATAGTTTTACTACCTAAATTTATTTCGATGGCAATCAATACTGAATTGCTAAAATTCTGGCATAGTATTAATGGCCTTGTACCTAAGCCTAAATGAGATGCTACTTCTAGCATGTTGACATACGGAAAATTACATTAACGTAACTTCTTCATTGAGCAACTAACTGACACACGTTTGAATCTTTTAAAGTTGTAAAAAATTTCGAAATTTATTTGAAGTTATTATAATAGCTTCGAAAAAGTCGTAGGGGTATATACTGTTATTAGCTAGATATCTTGCCTGCTGTCTTACTAAATCTCCCAATACTTGATCCAGGAGTTCTCTTGTCTTCTGGATTGGGTTCAAAATCGTAGAATGGAACTACGGAGTTGGATTGAAGCTACGGAGTTGCATTGTAGATAGCTTGCCTTACTAAATCTCCCAATACTTGATCCAGGAGTTCTCTTTTCTTCTGGATTGGGTTCAAAATCGTAGAATGGAACTACGGAGTTGGATTGTAGCGACGGAGTTGCATTGTAGATAGCTTGCCTTACTAAATCTCCTAATACTTGATCCAAGAGTTCCCTTGTCTTCTGGATTGGGTTCAAAATCGTAGAATGGAATTACGGAGTTGGAATGTAGCTACGGAGTTGAACATTAATAGTCGTAAACCCAAAATTTGGTCTGCTGTTCAACGATGATTGTAAAATAAAATGTTGTTGGTACTTTTTTTAGAGTCGTGTTTGCTCAGGGGATAGAGTGCTCGCCACCTAATGACGTAACTCAGTTTCGAGCGGTTTCTGGTGAGAGGAATTCTGCTCAAGGTTCGCACCGATCACAGTGCTGACGTGAAATATCCTCTGGTAGACGGATCATGGGTTAGAACACCCTTTCCGTCTGGCTAACCGTGGCTTTCTTTTCCATGTAACGCAATTGTAGATTAGTTCCAACAAGAAGTTCAGCACAATTGGCTGTTTTTTCCCCAATACTTTATCCAAGGGCCGGGATAGTCTGGTCGGTAGGGTGCTGGGCCCATGTCCAAGAGGTCATGGGTTCGATCCTCGCCGTCCGAAGACTCCCCGTGTAGTAAATGGTGACTGATGCACGTTAAATCTGTCGAGTCACAAAGTCCTCCATGTTCCCATAACAAATCAATACCTCTGGGGGTACTGATCCAGGAGTTTCCTTGTCTTCTGGATTGGTTCAAAATTACATGGCTACGGAGTTGAACATTAGTAGTCGTAAACCCATGAAATTGGGTCGGCTGTTCAACAACAGTTATAAACAGTTGTTCAATTCCGGTTATAAAATAAAGTTATCGCTGAAGCAAATATTGTTACAACTAAAACTTCACAATAATTAATTCACTTTTTGCTAGCTATTGTTCGCCATATCAGAAATCATCATTTTGAAAAAAAAATTTTTTAGCGAAAATAAATGTCAGTGAGCCATTAGAGGAGCCAAGAAGAGAATTTTTTTTCACGCTTATTATTACTCACTTTTTCTCATCTATGATATTATAGAAATTACTCATCACACATAACTCTGCAAACATTCTAGATGCACGAACGAAATGTTCTTAAACGCACGTTCTAGAAAATAATTTTATTTCTGGAAACTACTTTCTGTGAAATCAACGGAACATATACGTATGCTACTCATTAAGTTTTTAACCAGAATTACGGGCGGCAGCTTTGTAATTAACCTCTGAGTTAATTGATGACTAATTTTTATAAGCGGCTAACCAAAACTATGTCAAACGCATGCTTAACTTATTTTTTTTTTAAACAGGAAAAAATAAGATATACGCGGTTACTTTTTCTTTGTAAATGAGTTACTTTAATTACTGATCCCATAATGCGACGAATTAGTAAATGAGTCGTTGAGTTTAAGTAGTCACTAAAACCACAACTACTATGTTATAAAATAAACATAAAAAAACTTGTAGGCATCAATGATTTAATGAAATGAAAACTTTAAAAACTACATTTTATATATTATCTTAAAAGGAGGAAATAATTTTATTTTTGTCACATCTAAAAGGAAAAATGTTGGGTGCATCACTTTCGAATGACGTGAGGGGAATTTTCTGTTTGTGACGATAGTGCCCTTCATTTTCGGTGCGATAAAAATAGAATTGTTTTCTTTTTGTAGTTACTCGAAGAAAAAAAAGTTTTTCATGCATTAAGGAAAGGAGTGACATGTGTATTTAAAATAAGTGTTTTCTAGATAGTAACAAAGTGGTCAATAACAATTGACAATAAATCATTTTCGATAACAGGACAATAAATAAAATTATGTTTCTGTGGATCCAGTGGCTGGAAGATGCGTGGGACAAACTTTGATTACGGTGCTCCTAAAATATTAATCACTTGATAGAGTTCTAAAAAATACAATTTAAAAATAACTAATTGGGCGTATGCATATATTTATGAAAATCGAAATCCATATTTTAAGTTTACTTTTATGGATATGTTAACTGAAATGTTTGTCTGGAAAGTTCATTATTTTCAACAAAATATTCTTAAATTTTTTTAAATGTACAAATTTTAATGACCATGAACTTTATTGCTGCCGATCGAGTCTCTGTAGTGATCAAAACACTATTGGAGCTTGAGATGCCATTCAGTATAGCGCCCTAGCTAATGAGAAAGTTTTGTGAACTTTGATTGGCAATAAATTCCTTTTGGCGATAACATCACGATAAATTATGCTCATGGCGGTGAGGAAACGATTACAACTAATGTCACACAGCATAGTGAGATTTGAGTACTCTAACAAGTTGGGAAGTAGTTGAAATTTCGATTGTAAGATTCTAATCTAATAGGCACAAAATAAGTAAGTCGTTATTTTGTGCCTGTTAATCAGAATTAACTATTTCTTTGAACAACATTTAGCTTTGCAATAATTCTGCAGGAGTTTAAACGTCTTCCTCGACCAAGAAACTATTTTCTGACATTCCATCTTTCATCCCAGCTTCATTCGCTGTTGTAAGCTGTAGTTAGTATAAATTATCAGCTGAGGGGCGCCTTACATAAAACTATAAGCTACATTTTGAAATAGCGTGAAGATTTTTTCCCCATCTATAGGCTGTTTTTTCTCCTTTCCTATTTTATATTCTCAAACCAGGGGTCTGTTTAGAAGAAATTTGGGTCCGTTAACGGACCCTTCAGAAAATATCTTTTCATAAAAACGGACCCTTCACAAAATGATTTTGTTTTAATCGGACCCTTCACAAATTTGTTTATCTTCATTATTGTTTTGTTAATCGAATAAATCCTTCCCAGGGCAGAAAACAAGAAAGATGGATGTAAACTAATTAAGTTTTGTCTTCGGCAGACGATTCTTCCATTATTCGTTCGAAATGAATATTCAGCGTTCAGCAGTATAGGCTAAATATGAATATTTGTATGTTGCATCTCTAATTTAGAAGCAGCAATTGCTGTTTATTTCTAGAAATTTAATTTTTTTAATTATAATTTTACAGTTCCGAGCATAATCTTGTATCTATTTACAATTTAAAAACTCATTGAAAAAGTTTTTTGCAATAACCGGACCCTATTTGCACAAATTCATAAAAGCGAACCCTGGATGAAAAAATGTGAGTAATTTTATCACAATTTCACGAAAACCGAACTTTTCACAATGTCTGGACAGACCCCTGCTAACGAAACAGCAAAGTACCAAAAAGATGAAACTGAAAAATTACTTTGCAATTTGCAGATACCTTACAAAACTTTAAAGCTCAGTTTCTTGACATTTTTTTGCGGCGCGTTATTGTTTAATAAAAAAAATTTCATTCGTGTTATGTTATCTTCTAACTTGATAATACCATTCTGTTAATTGTTTCTACAAAGTTAAAACAAAAAATAATGCAAAATTTTTATGGAATTTAATATCTCAAATGCATTTATCATTCTTCTTAAGCTTGTTTTACGCATATTGATTATATTTTCCTTGTTTCGTGTATTGATTCTATTTAACATCAAGTTCAGAATGTCCTTAAGGGACTTTTATAATGAGATTGTCTCAATAAGCATCTCACTTGGTCTCATCTAGAACAATCGATCGCGCGAGGAATTCAATATTCTCATGAGGATTTCGAAATTTAACTTTCAAATTACGCTAATGATCAACTTGAAACGCTTCTAGAGAAAGAACATATGTGTATAAATTTACAAGTGTTTTAAGACCGCAGCTTTATGGGGCTCTGATTTCATTTCGGAAAATATTTAATAGAAATAAGCAAAGAAATTCCATTATTTGCGGCTCTCAGTAAAGAAGAACTAAATAGACTGTGACTTTTATTATCTTATAGTAACACATGGAGTATTACTTTTACGTTACATCGTGACGTAATCACAATGCCTAATTTTGAACACTCTTTACGCCTTATTATTCTCTGGCAACACTAAATGGAAACTGTAAGTACTGTGGATTTGAAAAGTACACACTTTATTTAATGTCTGTCACATTTTAGTTTATTTTTAATTAATTTCTATCAATGTTCCAATATTCTTGTATTTCTAACTTCATAAATTTTTTTATTGTTATATTAAAAATTATCGAACCAAAATATAGTTGAGTAAATGTATATTAAGTAAAATCAATTGCATATATGCATTCAAAACTGTTCAATCGTCCTAAGAGTTGTTAAGCCTATTACCGCAAAGGGGCGCTGTATGTACACAGTAGGTTGAGAAGTGTTGCCATATTGATGCGTCTTGCCCCTGTCTCCTTTTTAAATACTCAAATTTCACCTTTTACATACTCAAGCATCAGAGGGGTGGAAATTATGGAAATTATTTAATAAAAAAAAATCATATTAATTACCTGAGTTGCCTTCGGAATTTTTTTGAAATCTGTTTACTTAATCGTGAATTTTTAAATTTCCCGTAAATTTTAAAGTACCTTTTAATTTTTGATTGCTCCTTATTTTTAGCTTTTTTTTCTTCAGTTAGTGAAAAGTATGAAGTTTAATGTATTTGTTCCATAGCTAAATTAGCAGCAAAAGTTTATATCCCTTTATAATTTCGGAGTCTTAATCAGCATATAATAACACATGCTGAGAATTTATTAAAAGAAATATAGCATTCATTACAAAAACTTCACTCATTATTTTGCCGATACTATGGGAAGTTGAAGAAAAAATTAGCTAAGAATAGCTATGATTTTCGATAAACTATTCCGCTAAGAAAAATAAAATTACAGTTTTGAGTATTAAAAAATATGTAAACTTAAAATTGGATCGATTTGGCGAGATTTTCCCTTACAATTGAAAATCATTGAATAATTTACAATTTTTTCATATTTTCATATGCTCAAACAGAACAACATTGAAGTAGCTTTTTAAAATATCAAATAAATTTAGCTGTTTTTTATTTCGCAACATTATGGCTTTTCTTAATATTAAGTGTTTGCATTATTTCATATTTAACATTAAGAAAGCGGCAAAAAAAGAACGAAATTTTACCTGACTGTTATACTATAAGAAAATCACAAAAATCATAAATAGAATATTTACTAAAAAGCGTTATTTTATGTAGCCACAGAAAAAAAAAAGTTCTAAATGAATTGCTATACAATTTTCGAATATTTTCTACCATGCAAATAACACTTACTTTAAATCCAAGAATTTTCTTTTGCGAGTTATCTTTAACAAACATTGCGTCAATTTTCCCACCTACTGGTCTTTAAATAGCGAAAAAAAAATTTAAGAAAAAAAATATCTTTCCCTGTCCTCCTTCGAATCAATACAGTATCTTGAGTTCTCCAAAAGATTCGACTATTATTCCTTTAGAACAGGTTTCTTTTCATATCGTCCAGTCGCAAAATGTTCCAGAACACAATGGATTTTATCAAGGGGGGGGATGCAGTCACATTAACCTAGCCTCGTCGAAGAAAAAAAAAATATATATATCAGGATCACTCCTAGCTGAAGGTAAGAAAGTGCTTACGAAAATTTTTTTATGAAGGCGGGGGAAGCGTAATTCGAATTTTTCGGTTTTTTTTCTCTCGTTTTTTTTCTTTTAGAAAGGTGACCTGATAAGGGGTGTTCCCAGATTCCAGAACTTGATAGAAATGGTGTAGGTGTGAGGGGTGTTGTGATGTTTTGGGAAATGGTAGTTTGGCTGCATTTTTTGATATGGAACTGTTATTGCCGTTTGGAATTGTTGTCAGGAATTTTTTTTGAAGTTATTTTGTTTATCTTTTCTAGAAATTGTAATTGTGGTGATTGTATTTTTAACTTATTTTTAAAAGTGTTATCTGACTAAAAAAATTTATGATAAGTTTTACAAAAAAAAGAATTTTTTTTTGTTTAGTTTTATAAATTTATTTTGTTTCCAAATCAATGATCTAATAGTAAATATAGGTTGTATGACACCGAGGCACCTGTTTCTCTCTAATTTTAATTTCGCTGTAGACTTATTTCATAATGCCGTGATTTCATTGCTGATTACTAGAGCCCGGATTTTGATGACCTAAAAAATCTCAATCCCCTAAAAAGTGCAAAAAATGCTCTTAAAATGCGNTGGATATTATATTTTTTTTTAATATTTCGAAATGTAAACGAGCGTCTCTTGTCTGAAAGCAAATTTTTATACAGGAGAAGCTTCTTTCAACGTCTACTGATGTTACTTGCGTACTTGAAAAGGGCGGTCACACTTACTGACAATTCTTCTTCAATTTGAAAAGATGTTGCTTCACCTGTTAATATCCTAGAGATTTTCTTCATTGTTTGGAAACCAGTGTAATAATAAAAAAATTATTAAAAAAAAAATTAGAAAAAATTAACAAAAAATGCTTTAAAATGCAAAATACGCCCCAAGATTTAAAGAAAATGCCCCATAAATCTCAAAAAATGCTCTAAAGGACAAAAAATGTCCAATAATGCAAAAAATGCAAAAAAATTCAAATGTTATCAAAATCCGGGCCTTACTGATTACCCAAAAGTGTTTGTATTTAGCGCGATAGAGGCGCTTTCATCCATACTACGCTGAAATTAAAGTGACATTTTGTCTCATTGTTAATTCGATTAATTTATGATTATAGAGACGCAGTAGCTATGAGAGCATAGAAGATGACCCTAGTTGAAATCGCAATGATGGCTGTTCGATATGAATTCTGCTTCGACAAACGGCTTAGCCGTGGTGGCTCAGAAGGTAGTGTTCGCCCTCCAATTAAGTGACATAAGTTCGATTGACTGTTGGTTACTTGATACGAATTCTGCTCCCGACTCGCACCGACCACAGTACTGACATAAAAAAAAATACCCTCAGTGGTTGACGGATCATGGATTAGAATCGATGATCCGTCTGATCATGGATTGGAATCCATGATCAGACGTTCTGTTGACATCAGGCTAGCCATGGGAGATTTGCGTGGTTTTCCTTTCCATGTAACGCAAATGCGGATTAGTTCCATCCACGCTAGATTATCCCAATGCTTGATCAAGGAGTACCCTTTTTATCTTACAATTGTTACAATTTTATAACAGTCGTTGAACAGTCAACCAAATTTCATGGTTTTACGACTACTAATGTTCAACTCCGTAGCCTTGTAATTTTGAACCCAATCCAGAAGACAAGGGAACTCCTGGATCGAGTATTGGGAGAAGTTTATCTTCGTGGAGGACTTTTTGATGGAGCTAGCCAGCATTTGCGTTACATGGAGCGGAAGACCACGAGAATCTCCCACAGTCAGCCTGACGACAGGGGGACTTTAAACCCATGATCCGTCTACCACTGGGGAAATTTCAGGTCAACACTGTCGTCTGTGCAAGCCGGATGCGGAGTTAGTATCGACTGGGATTCGAACCCGGTTCGCCTCATTTGAAGGAGGATCGCTCTATCCCTTAAGCCATAGCGGCTCATGAAGTAGCGGCCCGTGTCTTCTGGGTTGGATTCAAAATTACAAAGTCACGGAGTTAAAAATTTGATGGTCGTAAACTCAGAATTGAATCGGCTTTTCAACGCCGGTTACAAAATAAAATAAAATCTATGCCCATAGCAAAAATTTTGAATCATTTTCTGGTTTTCAATTTTAAACTTGTAATTGTGAATAAAATATTAAACATAAGGATTTTTTGTTGGACCAATAGTTTTTTTCTCTAGTTACAGTAAATTGTGAAAAATTTAAGTTTTTTTTTTGTGTTAAAAGAATAGTTAGAAATTTATGCAAAATTTGAAACCATATTTTAATGTCTTAAAAAAAGTGTCACAGACAAAATTTGAAAGCAAATTTTAATTTCATATTACAACAGCAATTTCAGAAAAATTTAAAAGCAAATTGTAATATCTTACAAGAAAGTGTAGCTTTACCATGCTTTATCAGTAGGGGCAACACTCTTTAGAGAGCATAAAATGATTTGTTTATGTTGTCAAAGAGCGAGGAATCTCGCCAGTTTAAATTAATAGAAAGTGGGAATGCTGCCAACCTTCAAAGCTTGTATGTCAATTGTTTGTCATTACGCGGTGTTACATGTTGCCAAACATTGTTTTTCTTTTCACATTTCCGTGTTGACATGGAGGTTCAAAAAACTATGTAGCGTAACTAAATTTCATAACCGATAATTCAGTGGAAAAAAAGACCTCGAGCTTCCTTTCTTTTGTTCCAAAAACAGCTGGATGTACGCCTTGTTCTAATTTTTTTTTACAAATCAACCATTCTTCACGTTTCGATAGATTTTATTACCAAAAATTTTGTGTTCTGTTTTACTTTCAGGACAGTTTTTTGAATGATGATATTATTTTCTGCTTTATTACCAAGTTTTTATTAACTTGCTTTAGTGTGCAGCGTGATGATTGGAATATTACAATCGAAATTTAGACCACTTTCTGACTAGCTAGGTGTTCAAATCTCGATTGGGGATCGTTTCCTTATAATAATATAAGTTTCAATCGTTTCTTGATTGCGTTACAAGCGTAATTTATAGTTATTTTATAGACAGACACAACTGATCAAAATAAATTTTGACCAATTTTAAGCTAACTAGAGTTTTCAAATTTCATCTGGCACACTGTGCCTTTTGATCATGCGCTAGCTACGCTTGTTTCATGAGTGTCATTTTATTGTGAAATTTTTTTTTTGTCAATCGAATATTGGACGAATTACCAAACTACTGGCGCAAAACCAAACTATGACAAAAAAAAGTTTTTTTTTAATAAACTAAAAATAAAAAAATGTAAAATTTTTTTTCATCATCAGTCTTCACATGCTTTTATCACCACCAAAATTGCTGTTCAAAAATGTGTTCTACACTTTTTATTTTAGGTGCGGAAAAAATGCTCACTTTTAATCTACTTTAAGAACGAGGTTTTTAAAATTTTATTTATTCCTTAACCCTTTGACGTAGAATTTTTACTTGACATATCTTTCATATTTTTTTTTCGTTATTTTGTATTAAGGACAAAATAAGCACAAAAAAAATATTTTAAGCTTTTCAATAATTCATGGTTATAAAATACAGGATGGAACACCGGTGTCTTTTTCTGCGTTGAAGGAAAAATCTTCTAACTCGGTTCATTTCCACACAATTATTTTTAAAGTTAGAATTTATTTGCAGTTGTTTATATCTTAAGATAAACAATTATTCCTCAAACAAATTTCTTTAATTTACGTAATCAATTGTTGATAAATTTTGAATACGATTTAAAAGTAGTTTTTGTTTTATTTTTAATACAAATATAATTCCGTTTTTAATCTTGTTTTTTTTTAAGTATTTGAATACCGATATGTTTTTTAAGGGTAAAAAGCAATTATAAGTCGCATGTAATAATTTTTTTTCCAAAGGTGACATCTTTTCATCAAACTGCTTTTTGTTTCCTGAAAAGGTTCTGGTAATTCCATTATTTACCAATACTATATAAACAAATATCTTATTGATTATATGGAAAGCGTGTTATTTTTCACATAAAGTGCTCTTGGAACATTGGCTTATCAATGTGCTTTCAAGCTCATGCGTATAATAAAATAATTATTAAATTATCGTTAATTTTTGTATAAAAAAAACGCTTTTTTAAACTTTTTAGTAAAAAGTGCATTTATTAAAACTTAATAAGTTTGTCCCTTACTGGTATATTTTGCCTTGACAGATAAAAATTAGTTAACTGAAAAAGGTTTCTACATCACCTTTCAGATTTTTTATCTTCTTTGACACTTCAATTAAACAAAGAATGTACCCCTCTGGTCTTTTTTTTATTTTATTTTTTCTTTTTCTTTCATGTAATCAAATTTTCTTTTGCCTTTGAAAGGTTTTTCGAAAAATCTTATCAAGAGATAATGGATTGAAAGTTTTTGACCAAAACAGAGAGCCATTATGTGTTTGTATTTTTTGTTACCAACGTATTTTGTTATTCAGAAGATGGCTTTCCAAATTTGTAGTATGAGAGGTTTCATAATGACAAGATGTATACTTAGTTTCTAAATAAAAATAGAGTACTTCTTTAAACTCTTTAGACCCAAGATTTTAATGATGGCAGAAAAAGCGATTTTTATTTAGAAATGTGTAGTTTCGGAAAAAGTAAACTCGTAAATGCAATAAAATTCTTATTTTGTATTACCGACTTATTTTATTGATCAGAAGATGGCTTTTTAAATTTGTATTAAGGGTTTCATCATAAAAAGATGTATACTTAGTTTCTAAATAAAAAATAGAGCACTTCTTTAAATTCTTTAGACCCAAGATTTAAATAATTGCAGAAAATCAGATTTTTATTTAGAAATGTATGGTTTAGAAGAAAGTAAACACGAGTATGGAATAAATTTATTATTTTTTTTTTAAAAATTTCTATGAACCTACTTTTTTTCGTTACCTTTAATTATTCAAAAAATGATAAATTTGTATACAAATTTTTTCGCACAATAAAAAGAAATTGCAGAAAATATAGGATTTATTTGTAGTGTATTTCTTTACCTTTTGGTTGTAAAATAATTTCCACTAGTCTTTAACAATTAGATATTTATGTATCATAAAACTGTGAAAAGGGGTTAATTTTATTCTAATTTCTTGCCTTTCTTATTTCATTGTGATTAAAAATTAAACAGTGTAAATACAATTACTCTTTTAAATTAAGTATTTTCTCCTGTAAGATTATAGTTTAACTCTAAAAAAACCGCTAACTATTATGGTAATAAATCCAGTTACACATTTTAATCAATAATTGTGACATACGCGAAACATATTTTTTTTATAATAATGAAACTGTGAAAGAATTTTGATACCACTGATATTAAAAAAATATTCTATAAATGTGGCGCTTATAAAATGTGTGCAGTGAAAAAAATAGATTAATAAAACACTCTGATCTACTTTTAATCATATTATTGGGTTTTCATGAACTTAAACCCAATCTTAAGGGTTCATGGGGATAACCTTACATAAGCTAATTAATTAGCGTATAAGATATTTAAAGTTACGAAATTAGGCACAAAAACTCCGGGACATTTCAACTTCGGAACAATAACTTTATTGGACACATATTTGTTCTGCAAAATTTTGATTTAAGTAATGTTTAATTTTAAAATTGTGAGGTTAACTTTTCTCTTAAGATTAGAAATCTATATTATATATTCACCACTTTTTGTTGTATTATTTGTAAAAAAAAAAATTTTTTTTTTTGTATTCTTAGTTTTTATATTAAAACTGGGGCAAAAGTTTGTTTCAACGCCCCTACTAATCTCGAAGAAAAAAAGCTTGCAATATCGATTTTTTTCCTTCTTTTTCCCACCTTTGTGTTATAGCTTGCCGCTTTAGAATTTATATTTTTATTTTTAAGCAAAAAATTTAAATTTCCTCCTCATCAAACGAAGATTTGGTGTTGGGTAATCGATTGTTTCATCCTCTCTTTGCATGCTAAAAATCTAGATCAGCGAAAAACATTTTCTCGTTTTATATAGGAGCTGATAAGAAAAGCACAATTCTTTAGTTTCTTCTCGGAACTTCTCTTAAAACGAGTTATTCATAGTGCGCAAGTTTTTGTTATATAATCTTAGTTACTGATAGAGGGATTGTATCAGAAAAAAATTACTACTTTTCTACAAAGATTTTTGAATTACGTGTTTTAAAATTTACAACGCTTTTACTTTTTCGGATGTCTTTTCAAATCATCTGTTACTTTTTAAAGTTCTTGTTGCAGTTCTTTCTCTTTTTCTTTTTTTTCAAAAAAAGTTTGGTTTCCTGGATCAATTAACCTTTGTGTTAAATAATTTAAGAAAACTGAAGCGGTAAGATATTACTTAATTAAAAACTTCTTTCGCTTCAATTATATATGAATAGGAATTAACAGTCGACATGCTTCAAGCGCTCAAAAATAGGAGCCAGTTTTCAAGACTTGCCTGGCGTGAATGAGCTGAATTTTTTTTTTTTTTTTATTCATTCTCGTCTTTTCTTATTTCAAAAAGTTCTTCTCACGTCTAAGGAAATCCTGAAAATAGGCGTCTATTTCTGAGGGCTTGAATTGTGTCGATTGTTATTTCCTATTTTTATATATTTGAAGCGAAGGAAATTTTTAATCAGGTAATAATCTTTGTGTTTAATTTTTTTCATCTATTTTAATTAAGAAAAAACTTATTTTAAGAGAAATTTGTTTACACATATTACATTCTTGGGTATTTCAACTAAGAAATAAAAAATAAAATAATCTTTTTGTAATGTTCTAATTTATTGGTACCATTTTATTACTAGTCATCAACGAAAACAAAATTTTACGATTTTATTCGATGTTTATAGATAATATTCGGCGCATTAATTTTGTTTATAAAAGCATATGTACTCAGAAAATTTTAGAATACCTTACATAATTTTGTCACCTATGTGCCAAGCGTATTACTGCAGCCAGCTTCGTTTAGTGTAACACAATAATATCAGGGGTCTGTCCAGACATTTTGTGAAAGGTCCGGTTTTCGAGAAATTGTGAAATATATATAAGATGCGTACAAATATTTGAAAATTAAATATTTTCAATTTAAAATATAACTCATAGAAGTGTCTTTTAAAAAAAATTTTGCTATTCGTTAGAATCATAATTTTTAAGAAATTGTGTTTTCAAGACATTTATTTAAAAAACATTTAAAAACTAAATTTTAGGAAATAATTTTTTTATTTGAAAATAAAAATCCCAGAAGTGTCGTTTAAAAAATTTTTTGTTTTTCATTAGAATATAATTTGTAAGAATTATTTTTGAAGATGTTTATTTAAAAATTGTTTAAAAATCATTTATTTAAAAATAAAAAAAAATTTGTTTTAAAATAAAACTAAGTGCCATTTAAAATTTTTTTTTGCTGTTCATTAAAATCATTATTTTTAAGAAAATAAAATTATTTTTCAAGATATTCAAAACATTATTTTTTTCAATAACCAGTTTCAGTTACGTCACCTTTTTAATATTTCGAAAATAAATCATACTTTTGAACTCAATACGACTCTTGAATTCAATAGCCTGAAGAAATAACACAATAAAAGCTAATGATAGTGGTAAACTATTTGAA
This sequence comes from Parasteatoda tepidariorum, assembly GCF_043381705.1. Lineage (NCBI taxonomy): Eukaryota > Metazoa > Arthropoda > Arachnida > Araneae > Theridiidae > Parasteatoda > Parasteatoda tepidariorum. Next base: position 68,089,725 of record NC_092213.1, on the reverse strand, counting down.
AAAACTTTTTTTCTCACAGAATGAGTCATGATTTATCCTTGAAATCGATTAGCTTTTTAAGCTTGCATTTCCTGGTGCCGACAATAAGTTCGCAAATAACTGAAAAAACTGCCATTATCCGTTTTTCAAAGAATAAAAAAATAAATTAGTTTATTATTATTATGAAGATTTTTAAAAGAAATATGTGCTCAGTGTCAGCGATGCTGGAAATAATTATTAGTTTTGAAGAAGTAAATTGAATAGGGATCGTTCTAGTCCAGCGGTTGCAACGGATTGTGGAAAAGCTCTTAATTAAACTGTCAAAAAGGAAACTAAATTTCTCAATCATATAAAACAGCCAGCAGCTTTAGAAAGCAATATGCGAATTTTTCATTTGCAATGAATATCTGAAATTCCTTTTGCAATATTTTCTCACGGTTGCACAGCTATTTCCGTAGTTTTATTTATTCGATGATTATCAAATAAATAAAAATAATTTTAATTTATTTTTTCGTAGAATTTTTTTTTTACTAAACGAATTTTATAATTGTGTCCAAACATTGTTCGATTCGCTTAAAAAGTTCTCGAGATTTAGATTCCGTTTACCATCCATATTTTGAAGATTTAGAATAAATCGAAAATGGTTTATTTATTCATAGAAAGTACGTTTTTGTGTCTGATTTCGTAGTTTAAAATCTTTTTTAATAATTAATTAGCATATTTAGGCTCTTAGAATTTTTATTAAACATATTTTTTATTATTCTTTTCATTATTTATTAATTTAGGTTAAAATAAGGGGAGAAATATTGTATTTAGAATTATAATAATTTGTGGTTGTGAAATACAGTATGAAACACCCATGTCTCTCTGTGTTAAAGGCAAAACCTTCCAAACACAGCTCGATTACAAACGATAATTTTACAAATTTCCACTTATTTGAAGTTAGTTATTTAGATCTAAGAATAAGTTGTTCATCATTGAAATTTCCTTAATATACAAAATCAATTATTGATAAATTTCTGAATATGAATGAAAAAAATTTCTAACCACCTTTTTTGAATTTATATTTCAAAGCATGTATAATTCCCGATATTCAGATTTGTTTTAGTATCAGACTGTTTTTTATAATTAAAAAATACCAAAACATATTTTTACTTAAGTAAACTTTCAGAAAAAAAAAGGGACACACACGTCCCATTTGCGTCAAAGACTTAAGATGGAGTCGAATCATGTAAAAATCCAATATTTGGACCAAAAGTTATTCAAGGTTTTCACTTAAGTTTGCGCACCGTATCTTTTCGTCCAGGTGTAATTTCTGGTGATAAGTCTGAGACGAATTGTGCAATTACACAGAATCCAGGTAGTATTATCTTAAACATCAGCTTTACATTATCTTCATAGACTTTTTTAACTTAGGTACAACTAATAGTTATTCATCAAGCATTCCTTTTTCTCTGAAAAACTAGTTGTTCCAAAACTATTAAATTGTCAATATTTTTTAAAATAAGAATTCATATTAAAATCATTACTTATTCTTTATCATCTATTCCTCATCCTAATTAATCTCTAGATTAAAAAATTTAAAGCAAAGAAAATAAAAGCCACTCTTATTTTCAAAATATTCCCAAAAATGAATTAGAATAAATTTAATTTATCACATATTAATGAATAATTACGAAAAACATTCTAGTAACAGTAATATAAAACTTTAAAAAAAATACAAAGAAAAACGTAAATACCATGGATAAAAATAATTAAAAAATGTGTACCATCGGTAAAAGTATATTAGCCTGGTTTAAATTTTCCGCACGCGTGAGTTTTTGCAACTATCAAAACTTATTTTGCACTTGCATTTCCTTTGGCTACATTGTTCCACTCTTTTTTTTGTTCTGATGTAAACAATTTTTTTCTCGATGACTCACACCTATTATGTGAATTGTTCGAGGAAAAAAATGAAATAAAAAGCATTCAAAGTATTCGGAATTAACCAAGTAATATTGCTGAAACACAATGAAAAAAACAAACCATTTACACATATAAGAATGAACTAAATATGCCATTTAACAGTTTATTTATTGCGTTATGTTTTTGTTTAAGCCTGCATCTATTTTAAACACAATTTTAACTGCATAAAAGTAATTTTTGATTCCTTCATTTTTGTTTAAATACATGTAAATGGTTCAAAAGTTTATCTGAAAAGCTACTTTGTTCCGGCGTTCTCCAGGTGAGTCGTTTAAAATGTTGACGAAATTACCTAAAATTTTGAAAGCTTTAGTTTTTAATTGTCTACTACTCTATAAAATATTTTACAAAAAGCGTAGTGGTTGGCAGCTCAGCGTTTATGCCGTTCGTGTATATTACGCGTTTTTTCCGCTCGTGCGTTGTGTGTTCTAATTGCTCATACATACAGGAAGTTCCATCAGTGGGAATAACTATTTGAAAATGCGATGTTGACGCCCGGTGGCTGAGTGGTAGCGCTTCGCTCTCCACAGTGGTAGCGCTTCGCTCTCCACAGTGGTAGCGCGCTTCGCTGTGTCACAGTTCCTGGGTTCCACCCTCGGGCCGGGTAAGGTTGACTCGGCCTTTCATCCCTTCAGTGGGTCGATAGTCCCGCAGTGGACTGATCGATAAGACACGGTTCCCAGCAGATCACCGAAGTCAAGCATCACTGGCTACGGTCAGAGTGCGGGTGGGTGACCACTTGGATCAGTCTGCATAGGGACCAAGGGTGTACGGTATTGGTTCTCGTTAAACTGTGCTACCGTAAAGTGCTCGACTTCGCCCGCCGGTCGTCGGGCTACCGAAGCGGGGGTGCCATCCCCTCCGCAGAGGATCAAAATTGTGATGACATGTCTTCGGATCATCCTCCGGGATGTTTCCCAGACCGCCGCCAATAGCCCATTGTGCAGCTCTAGTGCGACGTAAATTAACAACAACAACAATCAGTGGGTCGATTAATGAGTACCAAGCATGCTTGGGAACTAAACACTGGGGGTTCTGTGTTTGGCTGACCTCCTGACCGGAGCATCTGCTCCTGCACCCCAGAGCCCAAGATCAAGAAAACTGAGATGGGCACAGTAGGCCTTGTCCCTATATGGGCTGTCGCGCCACTTAGTTAAGTTTAAATGCGATATTAATAAAAAGAATTTAAATCCCAAAATAAATTTTTCACTTAATTCCAAAGTATTGATCTAATACAAAGGTTACAATTACAAATGACATGTTTGGAAATTGCTATTTTTATTGTAAAGATGCATCAAGGCAAATTCTCTTTGATTACTTGGTTGCATCTCATTTGGATGACAAGAATTGACCTCTCAGATCCATCAATTTAACGCCTTGAGACTACGTTTTCCTTAATCCTTATCTTAAGTAAGTTTTGATAATTTTAAATTATGGAATGAAGGCTTTCCTGAACAAGAAAATTTCAACTCTAAATATTTTTTTTGCTGTTTTTTTTCTAAAATTTTATTTCTTATGTAATCAGAATTAGCAGGTTGAAATAAAGGTGGTACAGCAAATCTGTGATTGTACCGTTCTTTGCGGGTTTCGGTCTGAAAGCATCGTTAGTCCATGTTATTTTTAATTCATTTTTTAATATTATCTAAGACAGGAGTTGGTTATCTACACAATGATTTTTACTCTATTTAACATCTTCTTAGGGATTATTTTAAAGCAAAAGGTTTATGTCAACAAAAACTCCATCTAAACCTTAAAGGTGGGTGTTGATAAATTGCATCCAATTTTGCCAAAGCATGGTCAAACTAACTTAAATGTGCGATCGAAGTCATAGGCCATTTACTAAAGATGTCTTTCCTTGCATAAATGTGACGTCTCTATTTCAGAAGTGGCACAGTGATAGCTAAAACGTTAGGCTGTCATTGTGCAGAATCCGGGTTCAATCCTCGATGGCTTGAAGTTCACACAGATACATATCGATGGTACTAGCCAGCCTGGAAAGTAGCAGCGGCTGGTGCGCATCTTGACCACATTATCACTCAAAATTGTGGGGCCCGAAGCCTCCGTGATTCTTATACAATTATTGGCTGTTACAAGAATGCTTTACAGCTTTTATTGCATTTAAAACTAACTGCATTCAAAATTTAAATTTCCCGCTCATGCTGGTGTACTATATAATCAAACAATATTAAACGTTAATTTTGGAAAATAAAGCAATCATATTTTAGTTAAAGTTATTTCTCGAAAAACTAAAAAATGTAAATGTCTATTTTGAAGTCGAAAATGTTTTAAAGATGTTCGAACATGTATAGAAACTAGTAACAATATCTAAATAAGTTTTGATTTTAATTTGCTTTCTTAATGTTCTTTTATAACTCACAATTCTGTTTAAATTACGTTATTTTACAGATGGTGGTTTCGAATTTTAGCATTTTCAAATAGTATATATATTTATATTTTTTACTTTTTTTAAATGCGATGAGCTTAGTTTAATATTTATATTAAGAAGCAATTTGAAATAACTTTTTAATGTTGATAGTTGGAATGCAGTTTTTTTAAAGTATATTTTAATGAAAAAAATATTTTTATATATTCTAAAAACATAGATAAGCATCCTAAATAAGATTTAAAACTATGACATTTGACATTTTTCTTCCTGTAAACTATTGTCATTATCTCTTCTGTAAGAAGTCAAACAATTTAACCGATAGTGGATAACAATCCTTTCTCAACTCGTCAAATAGCTACTAATCAATATTCCATTTTTCAAGTGCAAAATCACATTCAGATGTACGTGACTGATAATTTTTTCTCATCAGGATTCAGTGGTATCATCAGTCAAGTAATTTACCCAAACATCGAAGCTTTTTTTTAAAAAAATAAAGAGATGAACCTTTTCTAAAATCGGCACTGCACGCCCCACGGGTTACAGTCGCGGTTACATTTGTACCGAGACAAAAAACACACCTTCACAGCCTGTATGAATCATTTGCGTTGCTTGACTTAGTCCTTTGATGTTGCCTTTGGAAGAAGAAGAAAAAAATGGTCTGGTAAGGGAGAGATTTCAAGAAAATGAAATCGCTTGCTTCGAGATCTTTCTACTCGTCTGCTTATTCAATTCGTTTCAGTTCAGATGCTCCTTGGTCTACATAACCTAGACAATTCCACGTCATCCGAATTCAGGAATGGAGATAAAATAATATATAAATAAAAATAACTAAAAGTAGTGGGAGTAAAATTGCGCTGGAGCATGACGGGAACATGAGTCACTTGGGAAGTTTCCTTCTTCCAGTGAAAGTGGCCGTGGCTGCATTTGTTCGTTCTTTTTTTCTGCTGTGGAATGGCAACATCAAAATCGTCTGCTGCTAACGAGCTTGGGCGTTAGCCAAATCGTATGCTACGAACAAGATGCAATGGTGTTGAGTCGATTTGTTGCACACGTTGAGAGATGATTTATCTTGGATATTCACTTTCTCTTGGCAATCAGGGATGTTTTCTGAAGTTGGGACAAATGAAATACAACTTGCAACAACTTATGGAATAAGTGAAGCATTTAGGCATGAAGGATATAAATTTCACATAGGTTTAATTTTAACATGTAAGAAAAGCATCACTATTACTACACTTGCCTATAATATGAAAGTACTACACATCTATATTATGCAATACAAAAACTAAACTAGTTACAACTTTTTTTTTCTTTTTGCTTTTTCTTCCAGAATTTATCATTTTGAGTTAGTGTTTTCTGAAACTGCAACTGGATGAAACAACGAATGGCATAAATGCGGCAATTAACTATCGCATAAGTTTTTGAACAAATATTAGCGAGATTGATTTGCTGATTTTAATTAATATCAAAAACGAGAGTTTCTCTGGAATATTATGCAAAACAAAATTAAGCTGATTTAGTTTTTTTTCTTACGTGAACCTGACACATTGAGTTCGATATTTTCTGAACTTACAAAAAATGAAATACCACTTGAAACTTACCGCAAAAGTGTAGCCTTTTGCCACGGAGGACATAAATTCTGGGGGAAGATTTAAAGAAAATTTCTATGCTGATTTAATTTTTAATTATTACGAAAAAAACTGAAATAATTTAGCTCTAGAAATATTTTGTGCTACAATGTTGAACCAAGTTTTATTTCTTTGTTTTGAACCGGATTCAAAATGAACTTGGTTTGATCTTTTATTTATTTAAAAGAACTTGCAAGTAACTGGGCGATGTTGGGCTCGCCGTGAGGGGTGAGTAAGCTCGAATAAAAAATAAAGGGAGAATTTTTGCTAAAAATTTTTTTGTAAGAAGACAAGAACTAAAAAATATATTGCATCCTAATCAAACAATTGGCGATTTTTGCAAAAATTTATTTGTCTGTCTCAAATCATAGCCATTGCTGGCAAGCATATCGAACCTGTCACAAATTAAATCCGAATATTAGTTACTTTTAAAATTTGAATAAAATATTTTGGTTTTTGAAATTTTATTTTTGAAATTTAATGTTCAATAATCGTCACCGTCAATTACAACAAACTTCTTTGGAATTCAAAATTTTAAATCAATGAAAAGTTACCATTGGGAGCACATAATTATCCAAAAAAAATTTTTTAGCCAAACTTAAAAATAATTACATGTCCGGTATTGAACTAAAGTTAAAATTTTCTTTCGCTCAAAAGTAACTTTGAATTTTTTTTAAAATTGTGATAATATAATACAATTTTTAAATTAAGTTTAAAATTGTATAAAGCTTAGAAAATATAGTAACACTAAAAAGTTACACATTAAATGCAAATTTTGGTCTCCTGAAATCTACATGAAAATCTTTATCTAATCCTGAATTTACACTATCACCTATCAATTGGGTTTAAAATTGAAAGTATGCACTTTTGTTAATGAATTTTTGTCCTTCTCAGATGCTTAAATGTTTCATTTAACTTCTATAGCTTTGCTCTGTTTTTACATTCATATTTTTGAAGTATAAAAGTAAAATGGGTTTTATTTGAAAAATAAAAAACTGAGGTATGTTTTTGAACACACAAAAACTATATACTCGTTTTGGGAGAATCAAGTATTTTCAACATGACAATAAAATAATTAAAGAGAATTCAGTAAATATGTGAACAAGGTGACAGCTTTTTATTAACTTTAAATTTTGAATTTCGAAATAAGTTTTAAGTAATTCTCAGAATCAATTAGTGAGCTGTTTAAAAATTTCAACCTAAGTTCACTTTTTAAGGATTCCAAGCTCAAAACAAGTAAATTTCGATGTAAATTCAAAATGAGTATTCAAAACAAAGTAATAGTTTTGGTTTTAACTTTTTGAATTATAATTCTTTCAACGTAAATTATTGTGTTTTCATATTAAAATTAAACTTGCTTATGAGTTATGAATTAAAAAACACATTCGAATTCAAATGCGAGATAATTTTACCCCACATTTAAATTTTTGTATTTAAAAGAAAAATTAATGGAAAGAACCTAGGATTGCATCAGAAAGTGAAAAGAGTATGTGTAACCTAATTTGCGAAATATACGATCCACCTAGATTTTTAATGAAATCGCACGTCAAGGATCGAAATAAATTTCCTCTCAATTCTTATTTGAATATCGGAATAAAAAAAATAAATTTATTACAACATCGTGTGATGCTCTGATAAGCATCCTTACTTTATATGGTTATTTTAAGGGATCGTGTAAATTTGAAATGTAAATTAGGCTAACTGTAGGTTTCTTAACTATTGGCTTATTTAAATGAATTCTATCACCTGAAGGAAAACACGTGCCCTCAATGTTTTTTTTTTAGAGATGCATCGAAAAATATTTTAATGCTGCTATCGAAATAATTAGAAATGAATTCCCTTTTGAGCTCGATCTTAATAATCATTGATGTTTTTTTTTAAAGCTATTGTATTTGAATTACGCTTAAAAATTGTTGTAGAGCATGTAAATTATCAGATTACTTTTCCCATGAAATATAAGTAAGATGAACTTCTCAAAGAGTCTTGCTTGTTTAAATTGTAATTTATATCGTAAAACAGCAAGTATAATTACACTTAATAAGTTTATTACAAATTTAATTTCTGTACATAAAACAAAATTAGTGCAGAAATTAGTTAATTTCTGTAAATTTGCTAATTTAATTTCTGTAAGGGTCAGATATTTTTATTACTATTTTCTCTTTAGTTACTTCTCATTCACGTCTGTTAAGACTTGGAAATGGGCTTGTTTTTGAGCGCTTGAAATAAGTTGACTTACATTCGCTGCAAAAATGTATAAATAGAAAATAAGTTTTTAATCAGGTAACACTAATTTAATTGTTTTTGAATAATTTTACGAAACCATCAATATTAATTTTGTAAGAAATAAATACACCAATCAAAATAATAAAATACAAACAAGCTCAAAGGTGAAATAGTGTTGATATTTATTGGGAGGATTAAATATATTTTGTAGTATGCAGCAAATTTTTATAACGTTACTGGATACAAACTGGCTCAATAATGTCATAAGAAATAAGCTTCGATAGCTTATTTGATTTTTTTCTGCGCATGTCTTGGTAGTCAAAGAATTTTAAATTCAGGTTCTTTAAACCATTAATTAAATATTAAAGCAAATCATGCTCAACATTGCAACAAATTTTCCACAAAAAGCGACTAATTTAACAGCAGCTGCCTTATTTCTCTTTACTATGAGCCTATGAGCCTTATTATTTACTATGCAGCCTTATCAAATTATGTATTCGTTATTTCTCTTTACTATGAATTCATTATTAAATGATCTACTCGTTTATTCTCACTTTTCCATGATTTTCCAGTCAAATAAAGTCCTCGTTTTTTTCTCTTTTACCTGAAATTCCTTATCGAACGATGTATTTGCTATTTTTTTTAACCTCTAGTTCCTTATTGAATAATGCATACTTTTTTTTACCCCCTTTTTACCTCAAACAACCTCAACGAATATACTTGTAATTGTAATTTCTCATTTTATTGCGAAATTATTATGATGAACTCATTCTTTTTTCCTTAGTTCACTTACGAATGATGAATTTGCTATTTCTTAATTTACTTTTAAATTCTTTATTGGGAGTTGTAAGTGCTATTTCTCCTTTTACCTCGAGTTTTTTATTGACCGATGTTCATGTTCTCCCCTTTCTTACCTGAGATGCATTATCGAATAATGTACTTGTTATTTCTCACAGAATACCTATGTAAATACCTAACAATATTGTTAAGTATACCTCACAGAATACCTATGTAAATACCTAACAATTTTATATTGTTAAGTATACCTCACAGAATACCTATGTAAATACCTAACAATTTTATGTTGTTAAGTATCGTTAACGATATAAAATTGTTAACGATACTTAACAATTTTATATTGTAACAGTTCCATAGTGGACTGATCGATCATAAGACACGGTAAGACGTAAGATCATGAACGACTTACATCAAATATAACTGGTAGTGGTCAGTGAGCAGGTGAATGACCACTTTGACCAGCATGCAAAGGAACCAAGGGCGTGCGGTATTAGTTTTTATTAAATTGTTCTACCGTGAAGTGCTCGACTTCACGCACAAATCGTCTGACTACCAAATCGGGTAATCCATCCTATCTGCAGAGGATCAAAATTGTGATTGCATATCTTTCGATCATCCGCAGAGGGTAGTTTTCCAGACCTTCTCAAATAGAGCCCATTGTGCAGTCGTAGTGGCTCAGGGGATAGTGTTCGCTTTCCAATGAAGTGACACAAGCGCGATTGACTGGTTGTTACGAATTTTACTCCCGGCTCGCACTGACCACAGTGCTGACATAGTTCACGAATCAGGGGTTAGAAACCCATTGCCTTCGGGCTAACCGTGGGAGGTTTTCGTGGTTTTCCCCTCTATGTAACGCAAATGCAGGCTAGTTTCATTTAATTCTCCGCTTAGGTAAATTTGTCCCAGTTCTTAAATCAGGAGTTCCCTTGTTTTACGAGTTGGATTCAAAATTACAAGGTTACGGAGTTATTGATAGTTGTAAAGTCAGAATTTGGTCGGAAGCCCGTTATGCAGTTTGAGTGCGACGTAAACAAGAACACCTCACGTTTTAGCAATGAATTAATCTTTTCAATTTTGAGTTATTTTAGTGAGTATTATATGAGCCTTCAATTTTTCGTAATTATAAGAGTATATTAGTGTTTACTACCCTATATTTTATATGACTCGACGATTATCTATATTCATTATAAACCCTTTTCAGTTTTGTTTCGAGTGATTACAATTGAGAAGTAAAACATTAGCTTTACTGTTTCTGTTGTAAACGTTGACATGTTGCCCAAATATATGGTATATCTGAGCTCCTATATCATTTCTTTATTTGGCACTGTTTACTGGTGCAATTTTCAGTTGAGGTTAAAAAGAAAAGTTTTTTTTTTCCTTTGAGAGCGCATTTTGCGTCACTGATTCTAGACAATAAACAAAACAAGAAGATAAGCTGAAGTAAGTTGAGGAATTGATAAGCTAATGGGTTTTGACACTTTTTGATAGAAACTGTCTTCTGCTCCCAGTTAGCTTTGACATGATTGCAAATTAAATTGCTTCTCTGAGAAAAATAATCTTTTTTATTCTATAGCAACTACGTTTTCTTAGAATAAAAAGCTTTTTTAGTCGATAACCTCAAAATAAATTTTTTAGTTGTATTTTTTGCCGTATAAGAAATACAGTTTTTGGAGAACAAAATTAATTATGAAAATATTTACCCAGAAGAAAATTATAAGACAGTACGTTTCCTTTTATTATTACGATCAATTTTTTCTGGTATATTGAGTAAATTTTAAATCTTTAATAATTTGAAATAGGTAATAAATTGTTTAAAATGGGGAGTTCGTGAAATATTAATTTAAATTGAAATATTAATTTAATTTGAAATATTAATTTAATTTGAAATATTAATTTAATTTGAAATATTAATTTGAATTGAAATATTAATTTAAATTGAAATATTAATTTAAATTGAAATATTAATTTAAATTGAAGTATTAATTTAAATTGAAATATTAATTTAAATTGAAATATTAATTTAAATTGAAATATTAATTTAAATTGAAATATTAATTTAAATT
>NC_092213.1:67950082-68078366 GCF_043381705.1 Parasteatoda tepidariorum | reverse complement strand
ATAAAAACGGACCCTTCACAAAATATTTTAACTTAAAAACGGACCCTTCACAAAATAATTTATCTTTTAATCGGACCCTTCACATATTTGTTTATCTTCATTATTGTTTTGTTAATCGAATAAACCCTTCCCGGGTGGGGGGGGGGGGAAGCAGATGTAAACGAACTAAGTTTTGTCTTCGGCTGACGCTTCTTTCTTTATTCGTCCGAAATTAATATTCTGCTTTCAGCAGTGTAGGCTAAATGCCAAATATTTGTATGTTGCATCCCTAATTTAGTAGCAGCAATTGCTGTTTATTTTTGAAAATTTAATTTTTTTTATTATAATTTTACAGTGTTGAGCATAATCTTATATCTATTTACAATTTAAAAACTCATTGAAAAAGTTTTTGCAATAACGGACCCTATTCGCACAAATTCATAAAAGCGGACCCTGGTTGAAAGAATGTAATATTTTCACAATTTCACGAAAAACGGACCTTTCACAAAATGTCTGGACAGACCCCTGATACTGTTTTTCTGGAAAATCTTAGTCTGCAATAAAAAAATTAAGATCTTAATATTTTTAAAGTTGTCCCCTCTCCCTGCTTCACATTAGGGGGGTGACGTTAAGGGGTTGAGTTTGGTATCACATAGACAGTCTACTTAAAGAACGGATGCTTTAGATATCTGTTTCCCAAACTTATGACCTTTGTGTACCCTTTCTAAATTTTTCTTAACGCTGCGTCACACTAATAAAAAAAAAAGAATGTATTTTTTACTATAAAAAATTGCACAGAAGTCAAAAATCACAACTGGCTGATGAGACCGCTAATTATTAACTGATAACTCTGCTAAAAATAGCCAATAGAAAAATACGTAATCGTAAATTTTCATGGCTAGCTTTGTTTTTAAATGAATTTTTTCGAAATTTTCGTTTGTTGCAAGATATTTCGCATAAGAACGCGTACCCCCGCTAAACTGTTCCCGTACCCCTGGGGGTACGCGTTCCACACTTTGGGAAACACTGCTTTGCATATTACGATTAAGTCCAACGAAAACTTTCTGAACCTATTAAACGTTTTCAGAAGTTCCACCAGTTGTGTAAAACAGGAAGAAAAATCATTCACGAACATCTGTTGGATCTTAACTTTTCTTCGCACAGCCTTTTTAAGTGTGAATGAAAGGTTCAAGGTTAATGAAAATGAATCATGCCAAACGGAGACTTCTTCGTCTCAATTGAAGTATTAGCTTAAGATTTGAACCGGAAGATGAGAAGGACAAAAAGAATATTAGCTTTATTTTTTCCCCTCTCCTAATACTGTTCATTTAATGTTCAATGCCCTTTTTCTTTAAGGTTGAAGAACATGTTCATAGCAAATTTATCGAGAATAAATGTACTTAGAATGTGGTTTTTTTTTTTCGTCTATTGGTATTGTTAGTTTCATAATTATTTCAGTTTATAATTAGTTTCGTTCATAATTTGTTTGAAATCAGGTGTGAGATTAGACATCCTAACCTTATGAGGGCGTTTAATTTTTCATGACAACTTTATCGGTATTTTTAAGTTTAGAGAAATTTGAATTCAGGCCAGGGTTGGTATTTTGTCCGGAAGGAATTTTTCCAGGACACATGGAAAAAATCGGAAAAACAGTAAACTGGATAAAATAGAAGAAAATAAAATTGACCAATATAATTGTATATTGATACTAATAAAAAATAATAGTAGCAATTTAAAACGAATAAAATTTAATGATACACATACAAGTAACATAATTTTCTTTAAAAAAAAAAACTTTTCATATTTGTTTATTTTTAAAATCTGATTTATTATGATTGATTTTAAATAATGATATCCCTATTTTCCTAAAATCTGTGCATTTAAATCTAGATGAATTATGTATACTTAATAATTTTCACTTTACTGATTGTTCAATTTTTAGATGGAATTATTTAAAAAATGGTGTTGTAAAATATATATTCAAAAATTATTATATTGCTAAAAATATTAATTCAAAAATTATTTCTTTATTACAATTTTTTTTCAATTGTTTTGCAAATTTTAACGTCAGTCTATTTTTAATTAATTTTATTAATTTATTTTTAAGAGTTTTCTCTAATTTACTTTTTCTGGTTTATTTAACAATTAAATAAGAACTAGTTTTTCGTTAGTCTAAATACGAATGAGTTTTTCCCATTTATTTAACAATTAAATGGGTACTAGCTTTTCTGGTTTATTTAACTATTTAACAATTAAATAAGAACTAGTTTTTTTGTTAGTCTAAAAAAGAACTAGTTCTTCTGGTTTATTTAACAATTTAATAGGAACTAGTAAATTCAAAGAAAATAGCTGGGTTGCTATCTACTCGTAACTGGATAGAAAAAAAACAGCTATAATATTTATACTTGAAAACATAAGTTTTATTTTTTAAAATAAAATAAGATTTTCAGTTTAAAACATTAAAAAATCACTTCCAAATTGTTTAACACTCAATCAAATTCCCAAATGTTATAAAATTTTTGATTTGAAAATAAAAATTCAGTAATTTGTAAATAACAAACTGTTAAAAGTTAAGTTTATTTTATAAATTATAATTAATTATTTTTGGATAGGAGTGCAAAAATACAATTTAAATGGAAAAATTTGCATTGATACATAACATTAGCATACTATCTAAGAACTGTTTACAGCATTCGGTTATGAAAATTAGTATGCAGTTTAAAGTTAAAAATACTATGTGCGACTTGTAGTATTATATAATAATCTATAATTTAATTGCAATATTTTAAAAGTTCTTTAGTTATAAATAAAGTTCTACTATATTACCGTATGATAAACTACAATTTTAATTTCTTAAATTCATTATATTTTCCTTTTGAAGTTCTGCTTTTTTATTGCAACTTATTTGAAAGTGATTTATTTAATGATTTTGTTGTATTATTAGTAATACTATTATTACTTGATCAAGATTGCAAGTAATAAAATATTTAAAATTTTAATTCAGCATTTCTGTTTTTTTTTTTTTTTTTTTTTTTTTAATTACCATTTGAGAATTACCATCTAATTACCATTTGTTTTCTGAAGAAGAAAAAACAGTCTTTTCCAGATTTTTTACATCCTGGAGGAAACTTGTAATCCGTGATTCAGATAAACCTAGTGTCAACTAAGAAGTTTGAAATCTTGAATAAGTTGCTTGAAAATATAAAAATACAAACAAATCACGGCAGAATTACTTCTATACTGCGTAACCATGAGTAACCATGCAATAATTTGTTTACACTTTGACATTTATAAAGCTTATTTCGATTTTCATACTTTTTTTTTTTTTTTTTTGAGACNAGTTTTTTTTTTTTTTTTTTTTTTTTTTTTTTGTTTACCAGAGTTAATTTTTTTAAAAATATTTTATCTATACTTTTCTATACATGTGTAGGGAAAACAGAATTAGTCATGAAGCATTTCTTCCCTAGTATTGCATCCTCTTAACATTCATAATTATGGTTTAAATAGTATTAGAATCCGCGTACCTAACTTAGATAATTATGACATGCTGCTTCGAAATTGTCCGAAAAACGATAGACAATTCAACATTTTATCAAAAATATAAAATATTTTATCAAAATTCAATATTTTTACCAAAAAAAAAAATTATTAAAAGTTAACCATTTTGTATGTAGTAGAATAAAATATTAGACTCCCATTACAGAAAATAGACGTAGCTCTTAAAGAAGCAACAACAAAAAAAAATGAACAGTGAATTTTAAATTTCATTTTCCTTGGTTAGTGACTGTTGTTTTCTTTAAGATAAGTGATTTAAGTAATCATTTGAGGAATCGTTTTTCAGTTTTTTTAAGTAGATAAAACCAACTTTCAGTGACCACACATCACATAAATACAGCACAACTAGAGTTGCAACACTGAACACGCATCTACAACTTTTGGAATAGATTACAGATCTCGCTGTTCTTTTGTTTTTAACGTCTGAGTTCTTGAAAACACGCAAGATTGACGACGTCAAAATAGTAAACGAAACACTTCCTGGTTAACGTAATTTATAGTGTTGGGAAAGTGTTTCACAGGTAGCCGTGTTTACCGCTTTCAGATCCATTGCCAAAAAAACAATGGTAATTTTTAAGAGTTTAGTCTCCGATCGAAATCTTAATGTCATTAAACTTTTGATCTTGAATCTCGATCGAAAGGGGCGGCATTTCACGCTTGGGGATCTTTCAGATATTCGTCTATTTGGAATTTTCGACGTGAGATTCCTTTTAGAGATAAATTCACTTTTCTAAATTTTTCTTACGGCAATTTCGGTTTCTAATATAATATTACTTTAGAAAAAAAAATTTGCTTATCAGCGTTTTTAAATCTTTAAAAATACGTATTCGACAAAATACAGATAAAATCAGTGTCTTCCCCCCCAAGAGCTTCATGGTACTAAGGCTTGTTTTAATTCAACTATACGATTTATTTATTTTTTTGGAATTTATGCTGTGTGAAAGTTTACATATTCAGTCGATTTTTTCATACATTATTTTCTAATGGTACGATTTAATTTTAAATAATGGGATAATTTCTTTTAAAATAAGGGTTGTAAGTGAGAATTTGTTTCATGTTTGTTCATTATCTTCAATTTACCGCTTTGATATCCAACCTTCACAGTTGCCTTTTTTTTTCCTTGACGATTACCGGTTCATTGAATCTAAATTAAAAATTATTCCATTGAAAAATCCCAAAATGTTTTATTAGGGAGATTTCGCACTTTTATCTTTCATTCCATGTGTCAGATTTGAAGTAAGTGCGCAGGCGTCAATTCTAGGCAACTTTACATTAATTAACATTCTAATTTATGTGGAAAAACATCGCTCATCTTTTAATACGCCATTTTGTTTAAAAACAATCAGCTGACGCTGACGTCATAGGTTGTCTGGGTACCCGTGATTCTGAAGTGCAAGCATCTAATTGTATCTGTGGACAGGGTGCAGTTTTACACAAAGCGTATGATCGAAGCAAAGATAACTTACTGTTTAGTAATTGTAAAATCATTACTAAGTTTAAATACCGATTTTTAAAGATGTTCATCGTGAAATGTTGCTTAAGAAGGTAATATAGGAATACATTTTTATAACGAAGCACATATTTTGGTTTTAGTCTTTATTTTAGAATAATCGAAAACCAAAACCTCACATAGTTAATTCCTTAAAATTAGAGACAAAGAAATATTTTACTGGTGAACAGTAACTTAAACTTTAATTTTATACTGATAACCTAAGAACTAAATATTCGTTAAATAAGGAAATATACTAAAGTGATTTGATTTTCTTTTCTACAATAAGGATGTGCGGACAATGGAAAAAGATTTAATGGCTTCGCCTTTATTTTACATAATGAAACATAATCACGTAATGTGAATTTGTATTATTAAATATACATACATTGGGTGAGGTGGAGTAAAACGGACATTAAAAAAAATTTTTATTTTTATTTTGCTGCATTTACGGAAAAGTATTGTTAAAAAATTTTTAATTTGAAAAAATAATATTCTAGAGTACATTGCATATTTCAATAGAATTTTTCGACTTAATTCGGGAAAGGGGTGGACATATTTATGAACAATTGTAGTTTAAGTCCGTAAGTAATTGTAGTAAATGTAAAGTTGTAAATTTGTCCTTATTTTGCTAATAGAAAAAAATAGTTTTACTTGTAAATTTTGTATTTAATACTGATAGTCTGTAGTGTTTTATACTAATCTTTATCTTCCGAAATGTAAAAAAAAAATTATACTTACCCTCCTTTATAATTGAAATTACATATTTTTGAGCAAGCTATAAATTGTAAATTTTTAACTTACTTTGTAGCATAAATATCCTGCAGCGAGCCCTGCAAGTTATTTTTCATCTAAATTTTTTTTTTAAATAATGGAAAAGAAATTTGAGACTTTTTGAAACATCTCTAAACTTGTTTCGAATCGAAATATAAAGGGGGAGTTAAGAAAACATCGCAAAGACTATAACATGCTTGACTTTTATTGTTTATTTTCTATACGCCTTGTGTTCGATAGCTTTATTTGTAAATTTTTAAATCCAGAAAAACCATTTGAATGTATTAAACCCAGAAATTGTTTGTAAACGATAACTGAATAATTGAAAATGAATAAGTAGAAAAAAATTAAACTGTCAATTTTCTAAAACTACTTTATGCCAAAAATTGTTTTAGCCTTTTTAAATTTTTCATTAAAATTTGAGATGAGTTCACGCAATATGTAATCTGTCTTTTGTGCGTAACTATAATTTTTTATTTGATTTTAGCAAGCAAAAGTCTATTTATAATGAGATAAACACCGTTTACGAACTTCTTATTTTATAAAAGCGTTTACGTTCTAGCTTGCATTTTCTCGCTTTTTTATTATTCCCTGAATAGTTAATCTCAAGCAGTCAATTCACATCGTCGAAAATATTTTTTTAAGAACCGCAGAAAAGAACTATTATTTAAGCTTTGCTAGAAGATTAACGAACGCTCAACTCTTAGCACTGGCCAAAAAAAATAGCCTTTCATCTTTTCTATAAATAACTTTCCGCTCCCTTGTTTCATCGCGGTGAATAATTACTACTGAATAACCACTAAAAGTACAAAAAGAATTTTTCCCGGACCGCTGAACAATCATGTAAAATCCGTGTTTTGTAATTCAGGCATGAAAAATCCGCCCCTGTTTTGTTAACGCCTTCATTAACACGGCTTTATTGCTAACTGCTGAAGTTTCGCAAATTTTAATTGAGTTGAAAGACTAGGACGGCTGATAATATTAAACAATAAGATTAATATTCTTACTCTTTTTTTTTCTTTTCTCTTTGCTATTCTAAGATTAGAACTAGCCTTGAAATAGTTACTAGCATTTTACCAAGAAATATTTTTATTTCTTATTTAAATAATGTTGTATAAATTGGACAGTTTCGCAAGTTTATCTTGTAGAAGTCATTGTAAAAAATAAAAATATGTATTCTGCTTAAATGTCTTTTGTTAGTAAGTGCTATGTACTATCTTAGAAAGTGGGCTATAAATTTAGTTTAATGGTTCAAAATGGTTATTTTTTTTTGTTGGTACTATGATAATGTTCGCTGTTTTAATTGATTCTGAAGGCCAAGAAGCATCCCCTTTAAGTGAAACATGCGAAACTCGTGGAAATTAAATAGAAATTTTAGGATTAGAAGTTTTTCTTTTACTCGCGGATAGTTGTTATTGAAATAGTTTGAACATTTCAGTTCGCAGTATTTTTATAAAATTGAAATGCGTGGTGTACTAGCATTTCAGATACATTAAAAAAAATGCATTACCTAAGCTTCAAGTGAAATATAATAAATTTTCATAAAGTATTTATCTATAGTGTGTTTTCGGTTATTTTCTTTATTTGTTTTTTCCGTTTATCATAACTTTGAATTCCTTTTTACATCGGCATGTTTTTGTTCCAAGAAAGCCATAAAAAAGGGTTTCGATTTCTTACACTAAGGGAATTTTTTTTCCTTTGTAAAATTCTTTTTTCGTTCAAAATCAGAATTCATAAAAATCTGAAGTGACAATATTTCATAAATATGGAGAATTTTTTTCTATCAACTTTCTCTGTTGAGAGACAAGTGGTAAAAAATAGAAGAAAAAAAAGATGTTTTTCTCAGTGCAAGGAGAAAGGCTAATCCTTGTTGACATTTAATGCTACTAAAACTTTAAATCTAGTGTTGTGATTTTTATTCTGACATTAAATTTTTTAACAGATGAGCATTAGCTCAAGAAAAATATTTTATTCAAACAAATATAAGGAAATTTTGGGTGATAAAAATCAAGATTTAAGGAAAAAATAATTTTTTTTACTATAGAATAGTCTTACAATTTAAGAAATATATTCAAATTGTTAATTTAGATATTAAAAAATACATATATGACATCTTTACTACTTTCATGTCCACTTTCTATTTACTTTTTAAAAAGGTATTTGCCCGGATCGGGACTGGGTTTTGATCCTCGGAACCGCTAAAGACACACTATGTACATGCGATATACGTGCTCTTAAAATATGTGGTATTGATTTCGAACATTGATCAGCACCAGGAAAACAGAAAACTGAAGAACATTTCCTTCTCTGGCGATTCTATCTAAATTGTGAGATGATCTCGTGAATGAATAGTACTGCCCTCTATCGGGAGTTCTGAGCTAAGTCGCTCTATTGCCCTAGCGGTGCTCTCTTGTCAAACAAAAGGCTTTCCTTCCTGTCTTAATTCGCTTGACCAAGTGTCATTAGAAACGACAAAATATTAAAAGATGCTAACTTTGCTCTGGTCAGCGGTGTGGTAAACTTTTAATGTAGGAACTTTTAGTATATTAAATTCATAAGGTTTTTGCTCACCACTACTTCTAATTAATTCAAAGGCTCATGTGAAACTCCGCTTTATTTCTAAAAAATTGGCAAACCGAAAATTTGCAAATTTTATCTTGTAGTTCTCTATCGTTTTTAAAAAAAAATATTTTGTCGAATCTGGAGCAATCGGCATTTTTGTATTACATCCTTTCTGCACTTAAAGTATTTTTTAAAATAGAAGCGGTTTATAATTTTTTTTTGTAAATTATTTTTATACTTGCATTAAGAGGAGAGAAAATGTCTGTTATTAAATCTAGATAAAGTATGGGCTTTATGAAGGTATTCATTATAATGCTTCAGGTAACTAAAAATAAGCAAATCGTGATTTGAAAGCGGCAAATGTGTTTCTCGGGGGTGGACTTCTCACAAAGAAATGCTTTTCTCCGAAATGGTTCTTTTTTGATGGGTTTTCATGTGAAAGGGTCGTCGACACCGACAGTCCTTGGAAAAAAGAAAAGAAAAGTGCCATCATATCGCACGCCCTATTGGGCGTTATTTTTATGCGAATTTTTTTTCTTGTTCTCTTGAGAAATAGATCACTGTGCTTAATTTTGTATTGTTTTGAGTAGCTTCTGTTAAGAGAAATTTAAGGCTATTTTACGTTTTTTTTAAAAAATATATATTTTTTTTTATGGTGATTGTGAGCGTTTTTGTGGGTTCTACTTTGAAAAAAAAAATCTTACATTTCCAAAATATCTGCAAAAAGATAAATTATTTTTTTTTAACTCTTTTGTTTTTAACTTAGATGAATTTAAATCAATAATGATTCATGAAAATTTTATTTATTAGACTGAAGTCAGAGGTCTGTTTAGAGGAAATTTGTGTCCGTTAATGAACCCTTCACAAAATATCTTTTCATAGAAACGGACCCTTCACGAAATAATTTATCTTTTAATCGGACCCTTCACAAATTTGTTTATCTTCATTATTGTTAAGTTAATCGAATAAACTCTTCCCAGGGAAAAAAAAGAAAGACGGATGTAAACGAATTAAGTTGTGTGTTCGGCAGGCGCTTCCATTATTCGTCCGAAATTAATATTCTGTGTTCAGCAGTATAGGCTAAATACCAAATATTTGTGTGTTGCATCACTTATTTAGTACCAGCAATTGGTGTTTAGTTTTGAAAAATAAATTTTTTTAATTATAATTTTACAGTGTTGAGCATAATTATCTATTTACAATTTAAAAACTCCTTGAAAAAGTTTTTTGCAATAACAGGACCCTATTTGCACAAATTCATAAAAGCGGACCTTGGTTGAAAGAATGTGACTCAAAGCTTATTTTATATTCACAAATTACGAGTAATTTTTCACAATTTTACAAAAACAGGACCTTTCACAAAATGTCTGGACAGACACCTGGAAGTATTACCGGGAACTTTCAGAGATTTTTAATTATTGAGGGCGACATGTACCCTTTGTCACCCATCAAAGGACGCACAATATACGGTACTAAAGTTGTATCTCCAGAGGTGCGTGAGTAATTAATACAGCACATAATGGAGCATTGTGATGAATTTCCTTTCTTATTTCACGACAGGGATGGAAATAATTTTAATATTTATGAAAACCTACTGTTTTGAAATGTCCCGAACTCATACTTGCGGTGATTCATGTGATTTAGAGGCTGACGGAAAAATTTTTCATAATCATTAAAATTCAAAACAAAAAGATCTTGACAATATAGCAGACATCTCATGAAAATATTTAAAATTGAAATTAAAAGCCGCCAGCAACAGCTAGATGGTGGAAAAATTTTGTCAATATATTGTTTAAAATTATTAAAAAAAAAAGTTGTTAGGATTGTGGGAGGGATTGAAGAAGTATTTTTTTTTAACCGTCGATGAACAACCGACCCAATTTTTGGGTTTATGACTACTAATGTTCAACTCCGTAGCCTTGTAAGTTTGAACCCAATCCAGAAGACAAGGGAACTCCTAGATCAGGGATGGCGAACCAATGGCACGCTTGCCATTTATGGCCCCGACACAATATTTCGGGCACGCCACCGATCACATTTGTTATCACACAAATGGTATTACACTATGAAGCATGTGTAACAAATTAAAATTCACAAAAAATACACAAAATAATAAACAATTATTGATAAAAAAATTAACAATTAATGCTAAACAAACAATAACCATAAAAAACAAACTAACAATAAATAACTAGCAAAAAAATTAAGTCCTGCTTAAACTAACGTCTTACAACCTAATATATGTTATTTGTCATTTAATCTGCAACAACAGAAGTCGCACTGATGTTACTTTAAGTTGAATTACGCGTATAACTGAGACATTGCAAAAGTTTTTCTTTTTTTTTTCAATGTAAATAAAGAGTTTTGAGTTGATAGTATTTAGTATTATTATTTTCCCAATAATCACGAAGTCAAAATTATTTGACGGCACGTCTTATGACCTCATCAAACAATTCTTTAGAAAAAAGGGCACGTTGGTGTATAAAGGTTCGCCACCTCTGTCCTAGATCGAGAGTATTGGGAGAAATTTGTCTTCGTGGAGATTTTTACGGATCTAACCAGCATTTGCATTACATGGAGAAGACCACGATGACCTCCCACGGTTAGCTTGACGGCAAGGGGACTCTAACCCGTGATCTGTATACCACTGAGGATATTTCACGTCAGCACTGTGGTCGGTGCAAGCCGGATGCGGATTCGTATCGACCGACCAGCCATCGCCGGGATTCGAACCCGGTCCCCTCATTGGAAGGCGAACGCTCCATCCCCTGAGTCATCGCGTCACAAGCAGTATATTTAAATGCAGTTGTGCTGTGCATTTAGTTGGATTACCTCTAAAATTTATGTTGTACAAGATAATTTTAAAAGGTGATCAAGCTGGTCACCAAAGACAGAAAGTTCTTTACTAAGGCTTGTAATTCTCTAAGAAAAATGTAATTTATAGTAATATCAATATAAATAACATAATTCTTTTATATAACTTGAAATGATGCTTTTATATTACTTTATTTTTTTGTTGATGTTTTAATCTACGTTCTATTAATTCATAAAACAACATAAAACAAGTTTAAATATTTTCTTCTCTGTTTTAGACTTCTGAATTCCACCTCAATATTTATGGTTTCTTTATTTTTCTTAATGCGTTTACTTCATTTTAAAAGCAAATTATTTAAAAAAAAAATTATTATTGAAATTTAATAACAGCTTGCATGACTCGGCGTTGACCTTCTGGTAGTGTGATTACAGAACAAGACTGAAATATGTAAATCTAGATGAGGCTGGCTGTTCCTTTGTTACGAATGAATGATATGAATAGCATCTTTCATCCAAAGAATCTCGTTTTTTCATGAAAATAATGCATCTTAATATTCGTGTACATTTCTTGTTCTCTGACTGGCTTCTAAATTGAAAAGATAACATGAAATTAGCGTTAAACGTGTGAACACTAGGAAAGAAAAGCCTGAATTCATGCCTTTTCATTCTGTGTTCCCTAGACAACATTAGTGTTTAGTGAAAACAGTGTTTTTCATCTTTTACGCTAATTTAACGTCTTTCAATTCTGATTTCTAAAGGTAGAATTTTCTTCCCATTTATGAAAAATTTATGTTTTTTCTTCAAAACTTGTAGTTGATAGTAGAGCTTGTAGTTGATAGTAATTGTTCTAGTGTCTGGATCAACTAATACGGGGTATGTTACATCGGTAAACGAACATTGATATAAACTAAGTCTGATCAGAGTGAAGAAAAGGACCGTCGGTGCGACTCGGGGACGTTGAATTCTTGAGGTTGACTGCTAAGCTGTTGTTCGAATTTTATTCAACAAAGGACAACAAGACGCTATTTCAAGTGATCCATATGAAATCTGCTGAAGGGAGAGACTGAAAATTGTTCTTTCCATTTTAGGAAGTCAGAATGGAAAAAGGTAAAATTCATGTCCTGTTTTGGGAGCGCAGAATGTGAAGACATAAATTAGTGCCGATCGTCTTTGCAAAGCAGTTGAAAAAGACATAATTCATGGATCCTTCCTTTGGAAAGCAAAAGGGGAAGGCGTAAATTCACGTGTTCCGTTTTAGAAAAGCAGAATGGGAAGACGTAAATTCATGTGTTCCGTTTTAGGAAATCAGAATGGAAAGACGTAAATTCATGTGTTCTGTTTTTAAAAAGCAGAATGGGAAGACGTAAATTCATGCGTTCTGTTTTAGGAAAGGAGAATGGGAAGACTTAAATTCACATGTTCTGTTTAAGGGAAGGAGAATGAAAAGGCGTAAAGCCATGCTTTCCGTTTTTTGAAAATGGAAAGACATAAATTCATTCAAGTGCCTGTCTAGGTAAAGCAGAATAACATATATTAGTGACGAAGGACCTCCTCTTACATTAGGTGAATTTAAATCCCCCCCCCCAATTTTTAAGTAATTCTTAATTTTTCAAAAAAATTTTTATTTAAAAACGTAGATAATTTTTTGTAGAGAAAAAGAAAGAAAGAATACGGAAAACTCAAGACTTATTCACAATTTTAAATCAATTATTTGATGGGTTTTTTATTCAATTTGCTTTAATTTTTTCATAGTAGAATGTATTAGTTACTTTTTCAACTACAAAAGTAACTAAATTTTTTTTATTAAACTGCCTTTGTTTATTCATAGATTCCATTTGTATTTTAAAATAAAATTTTATTTTTTTAGGTAAGGAATTTTGTATTTTACACCGTTAAGGGTGAGTTTGTTTTAATTTATATTGAATGTCTCAATAATAGTTCATTATTATACATAAATTTGATATAAAATTTTATGTTTATATTTTGTGTTTCAGAAAATACAAAAAATTAAATGCTTTCATCGTCTTCCTTTAATATTTTTCGCTGTTGATAGGATTCATTTCTATCCTATTAAATTTAACATGCGACTTTATTAATTGTTTATAAAATCTATTGACTTTGAAATCACTAATTTTTAATAATAATAACATAATTAAACAACCAACATAATTAAGCAATTTAAAAAAAAAACTTTGTAAGCAATTGGGTACCTACAAACTGGAGAATAGAGCTGAAAATATCTAGTTGTGTGCAAGATGTGCTAACCTTACTATTAGGCTCGGTTTTCTATCACGATTAATCAATTTTCGGATGAAATTCGGATCAGCTAATCAAGTTTGACACTTACACGTGACGTCACTTGAAGACACCCATTTATGCACGTTTTGGTATGTATAGAAAATATCATCATGCGTGTCTCAGCAAAGTAATAGTTTATAACTGATTCATGAGATCTATATTTAAGTAGTTGATGAATCACTTTTTGCTTTTTCAATGGAAGCACTCTGTGCTGAAATATTTTCAAATTTAGAAAAGAGCTACAAAGTGAGGTTAATGCGAGGTTGTACATGAAATTAGTTCTGTGAAAAATATAGAAACGAAACAGTGCTGAAATTGTAAGCTATTTAGAATTTGAAACTTATTTTTTAAAAAAGTCATACTTAAAATTCGATTTCTCAGAAATTATTCGATCGATTTTGTTTGAATTTTATATTTTGTCATGAAAAATTACATTCTTTAAAATGATGTAAAAAATTGCATACTTTACAATTCAATTTTTTCCAGACTATTATTAAATAAAATTAAGAAAATAAACATTTTCTAAAATTTTCTGCGTGAAAATTATTTTTAGATAAACTAATTTTATAATTGCGTGCAAAAATTCTTCAATTCGCTTCAAAGTTTCTCGAGACATGGTGAAATACTCAAAAAGTAAAATTAACATTAAGGGGTACAAGCTTTGGACAGCTCTCCTGACCGAACTATGGTGACCATTTTTTACAGATTGCGACTGCTTCCCATATTTAGGGGGTCAGAAATCCGGATCCGTCAAAAAGGATATGTTTATTCAGAGAAAGTACGTTTTTGGGTCTGGTTTTGTAACTTAAAATATCGTATTCACAAATTACCATATTTGAGGTCACCTTCTCGAACCATTAAAAATAAGTCCAAGAACGTGAAGATCCGATCATTAGATCAAAAGTTATCCAGGGTAATCAGTGTATTTTTTTCGTTCTGTGCATCCTTCGAATTTACCTCTTTTTGTAGTGTTTTCTAATTTTTTAAAAGACTATTTTGGGGCTAAGTGGTCCGTTAACTATTTATTATTCTCCATACATAGTCTCAATAACAAATTAGTTCTTAAGAATATCAATGTATTTTAAGCAACAATTTAGCGTAAAACTTTCATTATAATATGGAAAAAAAAGTAAACATACATCAAGCTTCAGGTTATCATGTCTGTTTTCAATAATTTTGGGACTGCTTCACATCAGCAATTCATTATTTTGAAAGAAAAAATTAAAACTAATTATGCAAACTTTCAGTCAATTACGTATTTCATATCTTCATTACACCATTGCTAATCGGAACATGGCGTCTGCTTTTCAAGTTACATGACTAGATTTTTGGGAAGCGGAGCGTGACGTCACACGAGGACGATTTCAAAAGTGAGATTCTGTATAGGAATTTGTTCTTGACGCTTGGCAACACATCAAGTTGAATGTCCGAAACAGCTTTTTTGAATAGACTCTACCATCTTCGGCCAGTTGCTCTTTTGGGCGTCGTCTCATATTGAAATTCCCCGAAATTACAAGGTCAAACTGATGCTATATTAAAATGCTAAATATCTTCTATTAAATAGAATAAAATTTAGGGAGGTATATGTTATACATAAAGGCACCGTCCCTTCCACTATAAGCTCACAGACCCCCACGATTTTTTCACTCTAGTTTTTTGTTTGGTCATGTATAGAATGTTTTGTTAAAGTTATAAATTCAATTTTAAAAAAAAATCTTAATTATTTATTATATTAATACTACTCTCTTTACTATTAATGATTGCTATAAAAACACGTAAAATATTTTTTCGTCAGATCGGAATAATTAACAACAGTGTAAAAATCTAATTCTTAGTATTGCTTTATAATTTTAAATTATTAGTTTAACTGCCTACAATGATTGCGCACAGTTCGACAAGAAATTTATAATAAAAGTAAATATAAATTATTTACAGTTTAATAATTGTAAAATGATATTTTAATCTTTATCATAAAATATGGTATAATGAAGTAATATATAATTACTTTATTTATCGAAACTTCATACACTTAATTTCGAGTCTTTTCATTTGAATAATCAAAATCAAAAATGTAATAGAGAATATTAAGAATGGATGATAAATATTGCATGCTAATACCGTTAACTTTCGATTTCGTTTTTATCATTTAAATTTCGAAGTTTTTTACTATTATTAAATAGATGTATACATTAAAAAAATTTTAAATTATCGTTTACTTCTTTGGATAGATGAGCTTTATTATAGTTATGTGTAAAGTTTTCAATTTGCATGAAAAATTCGTGAGATGTTGCAAATATTAAAGTGCTCTAAGTGCTGACTCAACTGGCTAAATTATTGGAAACATATTTTTCAGATTGCGGCTGTGTCCTCTCCTTATTTTGCTAGTCAAAAATCCAAATCTGCCAAAAAAAGGCATATTTATTTAAAGAAAGTACGTTTTTATGTCTTAATTTTGTAACATGTAATAGTTAGCTCTAATTAGTATATTTGCGATCAACCTTTTGAACCCTTATGATTGAGATCTAGTTTGTGAAAATCTGATCATCAGAATAAAAGTTATTTAGGGTAATCTCTTTTTTTCGTTTTTGCTCACTATACGTATTAAACTATGATTACGAAAATCGTTGCAATTATGTCTATATTAAAAAGCACTTAACAGTTAAAATTCTTAATTCAGTAAGATTTTATTAATTCGTTTTTATTAATACCTGTCAAAAATTCTTAAACGAATTTAAAATTTTGAATTGAATTCTGTTCAATATAGTTAATTAATCTGCATTCCCGTATTAATTTAGTCAGGAAACTCAACCTACCATTGCTAATTGTACATGTTTTATGTCATACAGTTACGTAAGTGAATGCATTCAATATGATTTTCTCTTCCTTTTTTGTTGTTGTTCAATTTCATTTATTGTGCTTCACGGAAACTTAATTACTCTCCTAAAAATAGTTAAGCAGGCATTAAATTGAGTGACTGTCTGGGCTGTTTTAATTCTCCCGAGCAAATAGCTATTATTTTTATTTCCCGTTCATAAGCCATTTCGTCGCTGCCAACTAAGAGGTCTTAATATTTAGTTCGCTGGGGTTCCAGCCATGGTAGGTGACATAATCCTCCCGTTACCATAGTAACTTGGTGTGTTCGATGTTATGCCATGATAGCGATATTAAATCTGGAGGTTACTGTCATGTCTCCGGAGACTTTCTCCTTCAAGATGGCCAGGGCTCATTAGTCGGAGCTTGTTTTTTTTTTTTTTTTTTTTTTTTNTTTTTTTTTTTTTTTTTTTTTTTTTTTTTTTTTTTTTTTTTTTTTTGCGAATTTTTGCGCAGTCGCAATTATTTCGAGTCTGAAGTTTCTCCAAACGTGATGGCACTATTGGAAATATCGATGTTGGAGGTCGATACTGCTAGGGGGGGCTCGGTGTCTAATTTAATAGATACTCCTTCCTTGCAGAAATCGGAAATTCAAATCTGTGTTTGGGGTTGTCTATAAATGTTTGCCAAACGTGCAAAGAAGGGTAGCTGTCTCTGAAAGGAGAATCCAATTGAGGTCATTAAAACTGTATTACTATTTCGATATTGAAATTAAGCTTTTGTGTGGATAAATAATTGGCAGAAAAAATATTCTATAAAGAATAAAATTATTTTCAACAAATTTGATAGTGTAGTTTAGGTCATTGAAATTTAACCTCTTCAGGACCGTGATCACGCGATTCGCTCTTCATGGCTATTATCTATATAAAACGAGCCTTTCTGACACCAGTGGCTCAAGATCACACAGATGTGATCTCGATTTGTTACTCTTGTAATAAAACTCGTATAAGTACTCTTTAGTACATACTCTCATGACGCGTGGGCCTGTATAAGCGCTATTTTATTTTTTTACCGGTCGAATTGGATAATTTTTTTAAAAAAGTCTATGAATATTTTGATGGAAACTTTTTTCAAAATAAAATTTATGCTAGGCTAACATAAACATCTTTTTTTTTTGACCTGGCCTAATCCGGTGATCCTGGTTTATATATTGTTTCTCCCCCCCCCCACCAATAATTACGCGTCTAATTTCATGGGGATCTAATTTAGGAGTTTGCTCTATACGCGTCTGCACGCCATTGCAAAATGTCACACTTCATACTTCCAACCATTGACTATGTCACAGGTCACGCTATGTTACATGAACATCTACTTGACTTTCAGAAATAAGGTGCTTGAGCTGTATTTCGTTAATTTTGAGAATCATTTCGTCACAAAATCACGTGATTTGTGATCGAATATGTGTCAAAATTTTTTCGTTAACTCGAAGCCTGATCGCAGTGCATTGTGGGAGATAGTTAACTAGAATGATGACTAGGTGATTTAAAACTAGTGACGAAATAACCCGATCGGCCTGTATGGTGGTCAAGTAGTTGACCTCGTACCAGAAAGATTCCGGGTTCAAATCCCGCTTCGGGCATGGGTGTAATTTATCCCTCTAATCTATCTGTCCTTGTGTTGTTGGGGCGATATTGATCCAGCTATATAGAATCCACGATAGTGATTAGAGAAGTTACTACATTTGCCGATTCAAGTTTATTATTATTTTGAAAGAAAAAAATTTATATATATATTTTTAATTTTGACGAAATTCTTTTCCTTGAAAAGGTGACGATAGTTATTTCGNATTATTTCGAGTCTGAAGTTTCTCCAAACGTGATGGCACTATTGGAAATATCGATGTTGGAGGTCGATACTGCTAGGGGGGGCTCGGTGTCTAATTTAATAGATACTCCTTCCTTGCAGAAATCGGAAATTCAAATCTGTGTTTGGGGTTGTTTATAAATGTTTGCCAAACGTGCAAAGAAGGGTAGCTGTCTCTGAAAGGAGAATCCAATTGAGGTCATTAAAACTGTATTACTATTTCGATATTGAAATTAAACTTTTGGGTGGATAAGTAATTGGCAGAGAAAAATATTCCATAAAGAATAAAATTATTTTAAACGAATTTGATAGTGTAGTTTAGGTCATTAAAATTTGACCTCTTCAGGAACGTGATCACGCGATTCGCTCTTCAAGGCTATTATCTAACTAAAACGAGCCTTTCTGACTCCAGTGGCCCAAGATCACACAGATGTGATCTCGATTCGTTACTCTTGTAATAAAACTCGTGTAAGTACTCTTTAGTACATACTCTCAGAGCGTGCAGGCCTGTATAAGCGCTATTTTCTCTTTTTACCGGTCGAATTGGATAATTTTTTTAAAGTCTATAAATATATTCTTGGAAACTTTTTTCAAAATAAAATTTATGCTACGCTGACATAAACACTTTGTTTTTGACCTGGCTTAATCCGGTGATCCTGGTTTATGTATTGTTTTCCCCCACCAGTAATTACGCGTCTTTTTTCATGGGGATCTAATTGAGGAGTTTGCTCTATACGCGTCTGTACGCCATTGCAAGATGTCACACTTCATACTTCCAACCATTGACTATGTCACAGGTCACGTTATGTTACATGAACATATACTTGACTTTCAGAAATAAAGCGATACGCTATAAGATCATACTTCAACTATGTATTTTAAAGACATTTGAGAGTATGATAATGAATATATGCACTCAGAAGTAAAACTGTTTTGATGATACACCACTCCTTGAGCTCTATTTCGTCACAGAATCACGTGATTTGTGATCGAATATGTGTCAAAATTTTTTCGTCTGCTCGAAACCTGATCGCAGTGCATTGTGGGAGATAGTTAATTAGAATGATGACTAGGTGATTAAAAATAGTGACTAAAAAACCCGATCGGGCTGTATGGAGGTCAAGTAGTTGACCTCGTACCAGAAAGATTCCGGGTACAAATCCCGCTTCGGGTATGGGTGTAATTTATCCCTTTGTTCTATTTGTCCTTGTGTTCTTGGGGCGATATTGATCCAGCTATATAGAATCCACAATAGTGAGAGAAGTTAGTACATTTGCCGATTCAAGTTTATTATTATTTTGAAAGAAAAAATTTATATATATATTTTTATTTCTGACGTAATTCTTTTCCTTGAAAAGGTAACGATAGTTATTTCGTCACTTTGACTAAGCTTATACCCGGAAACTATTCCGTCGAAAACGAAGAATGTTTCGTGATATTCGAGTATTTGTTTTCTACAGTGTACTTAATTACAATGAAAGAAAAAGCATAATAATGTACAATAATACACTTGTTTTACACTACTTTATGGACAGTTTCAAAAAGATTGAAGGCATTGCATTGATATGAACAGTAAAGTTTTGACAATAATTTAGTTTAAATGTAAATCCCAGTTAAATTTTTATAGTAAATTTATTATTCTCTCTAGTAACTTATGTATTTGCAAAAGTTTTTTTCATAAATATCTCAAAAATTATTATTTTTAATAGAATGATCTTACATAATTATATTTAGTGCATAGGTATTAGTCGAGCTCAAAATTGGCTGTTAACATTTTCCCTACCTTTTTGAGAAAAGCCCTTATATCTTAACACATAATTTCTTGTAAATTACTAAATGAAACTTCAGCAATAAATTAAACTTCAGCAATTAAACTAATTCTCAAAATTTTGTTGCTGGGCCAAAAATTTTGTATTTCAACTAAATACGGTGTGGGGGGAAATTTTAAAATTTTCAATTTATTCGAAAGGGCGGCTGTGGTGAGATGATAAATGTTCTCCGTAGTTTGTTCTGTTCATTCGTAGAATAATAAAGACATTAAAATTCATTTTTGGTGCTGTCGATCAGGGAGTATTATTAAGGGAGGGATCGGGTAAAATATAGATCTTTTGCGGTTGATAAAGTGCCTCATTAGGTCCAAGAGAGTTTGAAAGATGAGGGGAGAGCAATTTTCGCTAATGCCTTTGGAGCTACTAAATGTAATATGCTTTTTTTTTTACTGCCGAAAGATCAATTTCATAGTTTAATATCCAAGATCTTTTGAGGTTCGTAATTATCTGCACCATGTCAGCAGAAGGATATTATTTCTTTAAGAGAATTATGTTTAATTGGGCCTGCCTGCTCGATTTGCTCACCAACTACAAAGACAGAAATAGATTGTTACATCGAAGCTTAGAACTATTTAATTAAAAGATCCCAAGAATTTTTATGTGGGTCATGAGTTCCATTCTGGAACCAGACTGTTTGTATGCGCAGAAAGGTACAATTTAAATTTGTCGTGGCTGAAAGTCCCTTCGTTTGTTGTTGTGTGAAGGTTTAGAATCATTTGATTGGGGTCAAAATAATGTAGCAATATCATGGTTTTCAAAATATGGAGCACTGTATATAGAAAACGGAGCAAGGAGTTAGGCAATGGTTGGGTGATGTGCATTAACGCTGATTTCATTTCACGCATTTAGTTTCGGCAACATGACAACTTTACCTACCAACTTTAAACGATTTTTTTTTTAAATTCTTATTTGATTTTGGTTATTATAAAAATTAAATTTTTTTATTTTCAAATAGTTTTAGATTTTTTTTCAATCGCTTTAGCAAGTCAAATAGTTATTTTGTATTCTCCATATAGCTATATACGTTGTCTATAGCCATATAGCTATATACGTATATACCATATAGCTATATACGTCTCCATATACGTTGACTAAACTCAGTTTTGCATGGATTTATTGCAAAGGTAAATGTAACTTAAAAGTAACTTACTTATCGTTTAATAATGTGAAACAAATAACTAATCAAAATCAAAAATGAAATAATAGAAAATAACATTAAGATGGAAAGATAAATATAGCTTGTAAATGCCGTTAAATAAGGCCATTAATTACGATTTGATGCTATTTTGTTTCCCGATGAAAATGACCGAAAAGATAAAACCATTATTTGTTTTATTGATAGATGTTAGATATTGTTTTTTTAAATCAAGACTTGCTGTTGACATACTTACTCTTTAAACGAAGGCCCACCCTTTACATATAGCAATTCTGTGCTTTCGCTAAGAAAATCCATTTACTTTGTTGTAAAAAAAATAATAATAATTCCGTGTGCGACTGTATTCTAGAAAAAAAAGGTATAAAATATTTTTACGAAAACCCTTTTTTTAGAAAAAAATTAGCTGTTTTATTTTTTTTTAAGCAAACTATATTTTTAATACTTTGAAAATCATGAGAATTTCATTGTCCGTCTGATTTCTCAACATATTTGGCTATCTATAGCCAAATTTGTTTAAAAAGTCATAACATTTAAACTATGTAGTCAAATTTAAACGAAGATTAAAAAAATAATACTCATTCCAGAAATTTAACTTCAAATTAAAAATAAAATAATAGTATTTTTTTAATTAAAAATTGTACTTATTCCTTTTAAAGTTTGTTAAGAAATAGCAGATAAATAATTTAAAAATCTGTCGTTAATATTTTAAATAATATTAAAATTTGTTTGATTCTTAGTATAATTAATTAATGAAATAATTTTTATATAAATTAATCTGTACAGTGTTACAAAAATAGTATTCCAGTCACATAATTTTAAAGCAGATTTCTGTGCCCATAAATTGACCGAAAACGTTACGGAGTATGTCGAGATATCATATAATCAGTGGCTACGTTTATCCATTAAAAGTTCTTATTCAGTGGCAACTCTGAATTTAATTCTAATTTCTAACACGTTGACATAATGATGCGCTTCATGAAACTAGCATTTTTCAAAACATTTAAAAAAAATAGTTTTGCATTTTAATTTTAAAAATTAAACTCTACATTTTAAAATAAATTCTTTTAGCAAAATTTTAAAGCCAAATTACCGCTTACTATCATCTCCTTATTTACGTATTATCTCTTTATTTACGTATTATCTCCTTGTCTCTAAGCAAAAATGGAATGCTGCATTAACAATTCTTTAAATGGCATGAAGCCAGAAAAAAGCATGCTTATTGCTTTATTAGTACTTCAAAGAAATAATTGTTGTTTTTAAATAAAAATTTTCTTAAATATTATACTAAGTTTGTATTAAATTGCTTTGTCTACCGTTACTAAATCCAGCTTTAAATAACTTTGAACAGAGTTTAGAATATACGAAATAGTTTCGACTTTAAAATTTCAAACTTATCCATTCCACATCTGAAATGCATGCTCTAATATTTCTATAAAAATCTTTTAATCCATTAATTCCTTGTTGTTATGCGATTCCCTTTCCTACCATTTAACGCAGCTGTTGAAAACGGATACAGTTAATATTCCCCCCATACTTACATTTCCCTTTTCAAGTAAAGCGATAGGGGGAGCTGCTTTTGAAAAATGTGAAAAGGAAATCGTGGAATATAAATTAAGGTTTATGTTTATTGCAAGGGGAAACGAGAGATCATTTGGTAACTTTGAAAGATAAATTATTGCCTCTCCCCCACTTTTAAATTATATCATTAATGATGCTTTTTTTTCGATTTTTATTTATTTATTGATCCTAAATAAATTTTATATCAATTTAGTATAATGTTTTGATTTAACAATTACCATCTAAAAGTCAGTTTGCACTCCATCGTATGGATCTCTTGCAGAGTTGCATGTATTATATAGAGGCCAAAATTATTTTAAATTCAACTTATAAATTCTAGATTTTATGATTAGTTTTGCTACCACTTTGGGAAAGATAAATGAAACTTTTAAAAAGTTAAAAATACAAGAAAAAAATTACTATGAACTTCATTATTCATATTCAATTTACAGTGTGCAGAAAAATAAATGAACTACTCTGAATAGATTTTTAAACGAATTGGAAAAATTTTTGCTCACAATTATAAGATTTGTGTATTCAAAGATATTTCCATGCACAAAATAACTTTCAGTAAATATTATTTATTATTTCATTTAAAACTGGTCGGAAAATGTTTGATTTGTAAAGTGTACAATTTTTTACACTATTTTGAAAATTTTAATTTTACGTAGCAAAATACAAAATTTGAGCGAAACCAAATTTTTAAAAATACGACCTTTTTTTAAAAAAATTCTTAACTATTGGGACTATATTTCCCAGATTGCTGCTATCCCCCATATTTTAGGGTTGAGAAATCTTGTGTATGATTTTGTAACCTAGAATATCATCTGCACTAATTAATTAGAATATTTGATGTCACCCTCTGGAATCTTTAAGATAGTCCTAAAACCTAAAAGTTATTCAGAGTGCTCTGTTTTTTTTTCCTTTTTTTTCATTTTGTAAGCTGTTTAGGTAATCCGTATAAGTCATTAGATATCGTACATAACTCAAAAGCACCGTAGTGTTCTTAAAAAATAAAAACGTTAACAAATTTGAAAAATCTAGAAAAATGTGTCCTAATATATGATAGTACAAAAACATATTAAATACGAAAGCTATAGTTCTCTCGTGTTCTTGGCTATTTATTGACAAAAGTGTGTTTATGAATTATATCAAAGTATTCCTAGCGTCTGGCTTTTGTCTAAAGTCTGTTTTCTCACTGTCGTCTAATGGAAGGCTTCTGTTTTCTCACTGTCGTCTAACGGAAGGCTTCTGTTTTCTCACTGTCGTCTAATGGAAGGCTTCTGTTTTCTCACTGCCGTCTAATGGAAGGCTTCTGTTTTCTTACTGTCGTCTTCACGCAACTTCCACATATGATTTTTAGACTGTTGGCGTTAATTGCGTTACTCAAATTCACCTAAAGTGCCAATAAACTACTTTTGGTTTCGATTTTTTAGTGTATAATAAAAAGTTCTTTTGAATTTTGCTGGAAAACCTGAAGATAAGCAATTTATTTCTACAATTGCAGGGGAACCATATAAAATTATTTGGACTTCATATTATAATTTATTATTTTTTGAAAAACATTTCAGTTTGCGCGTGCCAGTTCTTCCAGGAATCAGACTATGGAGTTCTATCGTAGCTGAACGTTTTGATTTGAACAGTTAACGAAATATTATTCAAATTTTGCTTGCAGATAACCTAATCTCTTGCGAACTGGTACCAATTCCATTCTTTTAGTTTCAAAAATAATCCTTCAGTCGAGCGTCACAAATCTTTCTGCCGCGATGCGTGGGACTTTAAAGTCACATCCCAGTTACATAAAATATGAATAAATGGAATACAATCTCTGATTTTAATCATCGATTGGGAATGCGACGCTTTATCGTAATCCATCGAGATAATTTGCATGGGTGCCAATTTATATTACCGTTAATGCGTTTCATATCGCCCGAGAGGTGCTTTTTTTTCTTCATTGACGTTGAACAGCCTATCCTCTTTGGATTTACATCCATCAATGGTCATATAGCGTAGTTAAATTTTCTGATATCATTATTTATCAAAAGTAGTTAAATTTGATGAATTTTCATAAAGAGTTAAGATTTCTGTTATGAATGTTCGTATGGAGTCAAATTTGTAAATATCATCATAGATTAGTTAAATTTTTTATTATGAATGTTTATATATAAAATAGTTAAATTTGCTGCTTTAAGTGTTTATATAAAATTTGAAGCTATGAATGTTTATGTAGAATTATTAAATTTTCTGCTATGAATATTCATATTAGGTAGTTAAATTTGCTACCATAAATGTTTTCTCTTTGTAATGTTATGGAGTAAGAAAACGCCTATAACAATTTAGTAGTACTTAAAGTTCCATTGAATGTCTCAGTTTGATTTGATTTGTTTCTACCGACTTTACATTTTTTAATATCATCATTAACAGCATTGGCACAACAGCCCTTCGTGAGCCTGGGTCTTCCTCAGAAGCTTTTCCCATTCTGCTCTTCTCCCAGCAATTGTTTTCCAGTTTTTTACCTTTAGAATGGAAAAATCCTCATCCACACAGTCTTTCCATCTCTTTTTGGGCCTTCCTCTTGGCCTTTTTTTTGGAGGGGGTTGCATTAAAGACTCTTAATGCTGTTCGTTCTGGGCTCATTCTCACTACATGCCCGGCCCATCTCATTCTACTTAGTCTTACATTTTTTTAGTAAAATAAGTAGTATTTAGAATAATATATTTTAATGATCAAGTGTACGTAAATAATGCTGTTAATTTTGTAGTTATTTGAATTATATATATTACCACTAGTTTTATTAAAGGTGCTTTTGCTTATGTTAATACGAATTATTAAATGTAAGATTAAGTATTTTCTCCTTATTTAACACTAGAAAGACAAATATCTATATTCCCGAAAAGCAGTCAAAATGACTGCATTGTGAAAGAGAAACTAATGTGTGAAGAACTTTGTTTAAAATTAATCTTTAATTTTTTTTTAATGTTATATAACTAGCTATTAGTGAATATTAACAATAAAAAAAATTATATATTGTACAAAAGTCACAAAATTCTAAGAAATTGTGTCATCATTGTTTTTCTAATTGAAATTAAAAAGTCAAAATGACTTTCTTAGGTAATCTAGTGTTAACTACAACTATGTTTCGAAGAAAAAATTTTGCTGTACTTCTAGCAGGTACTTTAAATTTATGTATTAACTAGCCACGGCTACCGGCTAGTTCGCCTACACAAACTCACTGCTTCGCGGTTGCACGTAGTTTTTCACCAACAATAAATAACTCAGGCTCAATAAGTAGCCGGAATCAGTTTTGCTGCTCTAAACACTTGGCTGTAATTGAAAGTCCATTACTGTCCATTGGGCAAATTACCTCGATATCTTCATTTCATTATCAAAAACCGATAAACAACTTTTTTAGTTTATACTTGTACTTTTGATAAGGAACATGTGATTTAAGTTTGACTTTTAGTTGTGTTGGAAAATGTTATTTCTCGTCTAATTAGTAATTCAATTGGATCAACCCTAATTACCCTGATAATTAAAAATATCAAAATGAAAGAAAAAATTTACAATTAAAATTTATCTAATAAGAAGTGTTTGGTTGAAATTCGAAACTTCTATCTTTGATAATTATTAAATATTAAAAGGAAACATATTTTTCTGTTTATCATGTAAAGAACACAGGCTTCAAATTTTAGCTTTCTAACTTCCTGGAAACTGAAAGAATTACTGATGAGCCATTGAGGAAGGCTTTTTATCTATACAAATTATATCCAAATTTATTAAATTTAGTAATTCTATTTTAAAAATTCCATTTGAGTATATAGTTTTCTTTAGCGAATGTAAAAGAATAATAAAAGATTGTAATCAGAAATCATAATTTAATTTCAATACAAGGAAGAATCTTACTACTTGCTTAAACCGTTTTGTTAAGTAAGAAAATGAAAGTTGTGAAACTTGTTGCGTGTTTGAAATAGATTCCGTTTATCACGCTAACTTTTATTTTGCTATTATGACTATGCATTCTTTTCGTATGACTCATCAGATGGAACTGTTATCGATCACGGTTTTCCACGTGCATGACTAGTTTCTGATACCTGTGACTCAGTATCTGAATCAAACATAGTAGCAGTCCTTAGTTTTTTAAGTGTATTGATTTTATTTATTGTAGACTATTACCAACCGGTAAATGAACTTTGAACTTAGGTAAGAAAAATTGTGAGTTAGATTTTTTTTCGTTTCTTAATTTTAAATGTTTGAATTATTGAACTTTCTTTAATTACTGAATTTAATTTTTATAAATACTAAATTTGATTTTTTAAATTATTGAATTAGATTTTTTAAATTATTAAATTTGACTTTTAAAATTATTAACTTTAGTTTTTAAATTATTAAATTGAATTTTTTTAAATAATTGAATATAATTTTTTTTAAATTATTGAATTTTAATTTTTTCTTAATTTTTTTTTAAATAAATATTTTTTTAAATTATTAAATTTTAATTTTTTTTTAAATGATTGAANATCTTCTTTCGTTACTAAATTTTAAATGTTTGAATTATTGAACTATAGTTCTTTAATTACTAAATTTTAAATGTTTGAATTATTGAACTATAGTTCTTTAATTACTAAATTTAATTTTTTTAAATATTAAATTTGATTTTCTAAATTATTGAATTAGATTTTTTAAATTATTAAATTTGACTTTTAAAATTATTAAATTTAGTTTTTAAATTATTAAATTGAATTTTTTTTGAATAATTGAATTGAATTTTTTTTAAATTATTAAATTTTAATTTTTTTCTTAATTAAATTTTTTTTAAATATTTTTTTAAATTATTAAATTTTAATTTTTGTAAAATGATTGAATTTAATTTTTGTAAAATGATTGAATTTAATTTTTTAGAAATGATTGAATTTAATTTTTTAAAAAATGATTGAATTTAATTTTTTAAAAAATGATTGAATTTAATTTTCTATTAAATGATTGAATGAATTTTTTTTTTAATAATTGATTTCTTTTAAACTATTGAGTTTTATTATTTTTTTTAAATTATTGAGCTTGAATATGATATCATTGATGCAATTGTTGAATTTATTTGGAAACAATGACTATTTACAAAAAATTTAGTGAAACATTTATACGTAAAAAGAATACTTTTTAATTTTAAATCTATTTATTAAATCTATTATCAAATTACACCTATGCCTATAATTGACGATCGTTTGGATTCTATAATGCACAAGTCTTCTGTGTCAAAACACACAATGTAATAGGGAACTGAATAAATTAAAACAAAATGTAACAGAAGAATTTAACAATAGGATAGGATAAGATCGAACGAAATAATCAAATGTAGAAAGGATGATAATCGTATCCGTTCATGTTCTACCCTATCGTTCAATCCCTTTGTTGTAACTTGTATGTAATTAAAGTAGAAGTCAGTAAAAAATCGAGATGATTATATGCTGTTAACGTGATATTATCTGAGCTATTTTCACTTTCAGTTTAACCCATACACAACACAAAATTAACCCTTTCATAATTTGAATGTGCGAAAAGATTTTAACATTTGAGTACAATATTTATAAGTAGATTTTGAATTTCAATTATACAAGTTTTAAGAAAGCTTGAATATTTCCTAGCTGCACACCAGGTAGCAGAAACAGTGCAGCACGGCAGCGGTCGCCTGCAGATTACCATAGCATCTCTGCAGATTAATTTCCACCTCAATTTTTTTCTTTTTTAGTAATAACAAATGGAGGAAGCATTGCTATCAGAAAAAAAAAGAGAACAAGTAAAAATTTGAGATAAAATGGGAATGGAAAGATTTTTTCTTCAGTTATGAAAAATAAAAAATAGTTACCTTTTTTTTCCTTTCTAATTTTAATATCGAAAAAAAGAACTTCGTGTTCATTTTTCTGGTTTTATTTGTTTGCAAAGTATCCGTGATGGTATGATAATGAATTTCTTTTGAAGACGCTTTGAACAGGCTCAAATCAGAACATCACAATTAACAATTCTGGTAATTTCTTCCTTTAAAATAAATTTTTATAATCTAAAAGTTAAATTTTTCTTTCTGATTTCTTTATTAGGCTTAGTGTAGTCATCTGTTTTTTTATTTCTCAAATTCAAAGTATGATTGCATGAAATTCAAATTAAATTTAAAGAACAGTAAGTTTTTGTGTGAAACTCAATTATATTCAATTTTTGCAAATTGTTCTAAATATATATTTTAACCCCATCGATTAAGCTCTGCCTGACATTGTTGAAGTCTCAGACGAAATTGAATTTTTGAAGATAGTAGGGTAAAGTTGGATAAAACGGGATAGTCGGACAAAACGGGATACGTCGCCTAGGGACCAGACTATTGTAGCTATCTAGTGGACAAGGACAGAAACGTGTTATTCGACCGTGATTATATCATTCTCGGTGCGTCCCGTCTCGAGATCACTATTTGACAGAAAGTTGTAGGTCTCAGAATTTTTTTATTCTATTTTCTTACAATTTTCTACATTTACGTGCGTTGTTTTTTACATTGTACTGCCTAAATATATGGGAATAAAATTCCGCTGAGTATTAGATTTGATTAACCATTCATTTACCAATATTTTTATGTGCAGTCTAACTAATTTTCTTTTCACATTTAGGCAGCAGCCATGTTTGTTCAAGAAGTGTCGGAGTCGGACAAAACGGGACACTTATGAGTTGGATAAAACGGGATAGAGTTTTTTATGTCCCGTTTTATCCACCTATTTATTTGTTGGATTATTACCTTTTAAAATAGCCATATATTAATGTAGGCCTAGACTTTTTGAACAACTTATTTATATTAGCTATATATATATTTGAAACATTTAGTCTCTTTATATAGTAATGCAAAATTTGTTTATTAACGTTCATTATTAAGAATTTTATTTTCGACTCTAGGATTTCACATCGTTCTTTAGAACTAATTGTAATGAATTTCTCTGATGAAGACTTGAGCTTTTTTACATATAAACTTCTTAATTTTCTGGATTGCTCAATTCAATCTACATTCAATTCTAAAAAGAACTCTTGTTTACTGAAGAATTTAAATACTTGATTATTAAAGAGTCTTTCAGGAATGTTGCGACATCAATGAAGTTAATCAGAAATGGAAGAAAAGGAAAACATGATTAAACTACAAAAAAGAATCAAGAGAATTGAAGAAAAGGCTGCTAAGAAATCTCTCTTAAGAGCACAAGGCACATCTTGACAACGAAAATTGCGGAAATAAGCCTTCATGTTTGAAAACTCAGTCTTTAAAAGCAAATGTAGCATATTTTTTTGTGTACTTACTTGTAAAACAACAATCCATATAAAAGTGTTAGAACGGTAAAATCCCATGAATATAATTTATAGAAATATTGCTTTGCAGTTCT
Organism: Parasteatoda tepidariorum; assembly: GCF_043381705.1. Lineage (NCBI taxonomy): Eukaryota > Metazoa > Arthropoda > Arachnida > Araneae > Theridiidae > Parasteatoda > Parasteatoda tepidariorum. The sequence continues at coordinate 68,048,279 of NC_092213.1, read as the reverse complement.
CTGTCAGTTAATTATGCTTTTCACTTAGTTTTATGCAAAAAATTAAACATTGTAAACCCTATCCCGTTTTATCCAACCCAGGTATGCTAAAACTGGATATGTAAGAGTTTGCAAATTAATTTTTTTTTCTATTTCACAGTCATTAAAATTAGTTTAAAATATGTTTTTTATGTGCTTCAATAAATGTTGTAGATACAGAAAAAATAATGTATGGTTTTCCTTAACAGATATTCCGCAGTAAATAAAAACAATAATGGTATCCCGTTTTGTCCAACTCTCCCCTACTACAGATTGCCTCCGTAAATTCTGCTACCGAGGCTCTCATCTATTCAAATCATTTGAGTCAGATTCACTCCAATAAATCTTGCAAGCGAATAGTGAAAAATTATCTTATTTAAAAAAACTTTTTTCAATTTCATCAAGGGTTTTCTCAGATCATCATATAAAACTCTCTGCGAAAAAACTCTTGAAAAATTGCATCGGGATTTTCACTCTGCCGCATTCAATGTCCTGGAATACTAATGCTCTTCGGGACGTTTTCTGGTTGATCGATTAACATAGAGAAAGTAACCTTTATTCTATTGTTCGAACACATTCTACCCCAGACATCTTCCATTCATCAACTTTTCTTTTTCTTTTTGCTCGCGGAATCTTTATGAAGAGGATTTCGGTGATGGAATGGATGATACGAAAGCCTTGTATATAAGATTCAGTGGCAAACCCTGCCTTTCTTTTTGTCTAGCAAGAAAATGCATTGGCTGTAATTAAAGATGTTTTTTTTTCGGTAAACTATTTATTTGCAACAATAGGGGTTTAGTCGATCGAATTCGATTGAATTGCCGACTATCTTCGGAAGTTATCTAGACGGCGTTCCGTGATGGAAATTTTAAAACTTATTTGTTTGATGTTAATTGGTTTCAGATCTTCTAATTGTTGAGTAATTGTTGTGGAATTAGATATATTTTATAATTGTTTTCAACAAGAAATCTTAGTTAAATGATTTATAGTATGGCTATTGCTTCGTTGCACTTTGGAACATCGTCTGGAGCAGTAACATGAACATGTGCGGTAACAAATCCACAAGTTAATTGGGGTTAGAGTACTTTGAACGGGTGCTGAATTTTACCAAAAGTTGTTCTTTTTATAAGATGTACCGATTTCATTTGATGTTTTGAAATTAATTTATTTGGCAATTTTTTATTGGTGGTAAAATCGGTTGTTAATGGAAGATAATAAAACATTTTTTTTAAAAAAAATTAGAAATTATTGCTTTCCCTTCTATTTTGCAAGAATTTTCGAAGACTGTAATTAAAGATTTTTTTTGTGTACTATTAAATGGCAACATTAAGAGTTCAGTCGATTGAATTCGATTGAACTGCAGATTATCTTTGGAAACAATCTAGACTGCGTCTGGTGATAATTTTAGGTTATTTACCGATTGCTTTGATTTTCAATTTTCTATTTGTTTATTTGTGAAAAAGCTGGATAGATATTATAAATGTTTTCAGCAAGAAAGTACAATGATATGTATAGAATAGCTATTATTTCATTGCGTTTTGGCGTGTCCTCTACTGCAGTGGCGCTAAAAACTGTTCTACGATTGATACCTTAACAAAATCCAGAAGTGATTTGGGGTTGGTATACTTCGTACAGTTTCTAAATTGTACTAAAAGTTGTTTTCAGTTTAAAATGTTGCGATTTTATTTGATATTTTTAAAGTAATAATTAGGTTTCTCATTTTATTGGTGGTAAAATTGGTCGTCAATAATACGAAAACAGTTAAAAGTTCAAGAGAGGACCGTGCCTTTCTGTCTTGCAAGAATTTGTATTGGCTGTTATTAAAGATTTTTTTCACAGTTAACTATTTGTTTGCAAGAATAAGAACTCAGTCTGTGGAATTCGGTTGAATTGACGACTATATTTGGAAACAATCTAGACGGCGTTTGGTGATGAAAATTTTAAATATTATTTGATGTTGTCGTTGGTGTAATTGATTTCAAAAACTCTAATGAAACTAGAAAACGTGAAGAATAGGTATAAACATTGAAAGATTCAAGGGCAAACCCTGCTTTACTTATTAAATATATATGTTGTACAGGTAAATATAACTATAATAAGATCTTTTCTGTCGAAAATTTTTTTTAAATGTCATTTAGAACTTTTCTGTAGAAATTTTTTTTTAAATGTCATTTAGAACTTTCGGTATTTATCCATTTCGTTTGCACAAGTATATTCAGCTTTTTTACTTATGTATTTTTGAATTCTTTTTTATTTAATTTATTCAAATAAATAAATTACAAGAAAAAAAACAGTTTAATTTCCTTTTTCTCTTCTCGATTTAATTACCTCTGCGCCAAAATATGTATGATTACCGAACTTTTTTGACTGAATTCTTCTATCCTTTCTATTAGACTATTTCCATTTCTATTGCTAGACTAATAGAAATGAAATTCCGTATTTTTAATAATCCGTATAATCTGTATTTCAAATCGGTTTTCCTTTAAAAACCCGTATTTTCTTAAATTAGATATCTTTAGATTTTAAAATTCTCTTAAAAATGTCGCTTAGAACTTTCTTAAAAGAAGCTGGTCAATATTTTCTATTAAACTTTTTTGCGGACTTACCGTTCAAACTCTCCAATCATCCATCCTTATTCCCCTCAATTAGATATCTTTAGATTTCAATTTTTATGATTAATTTAAAACAGTAGTCCATTTTAAACAGACTCCAAAATAAATATTTCACTCAACTGTCTGCGTGAACTCCAAAAAATAAAATCTTTCTTGGATTCTATAGAAAAGCTGGTTATTTAATACGACTTAAAAGCTGCAAAAATAAAATAAATTTTCGATTTATATACGGGAAAGTCTGGACTCTTAGTAAGACAACTCATTATACAATGACATAGTAAGGAATTATAGCCAAAAGGAATTCTGTTCCCACCCTGCGGTTGTCAACAAAGTTATTTATTTATGGTCGGGAAGCCTAACGAGAAAAATGGGTGGTTGCCAGATTCGCCAACAATTTTATTTCATTTCAACTTTTCTTCTGATCAAATTTATTTGACGAGGAAGCATTTTTATTTACAATAAACTAAATCCTTAGCCTGCATTTCCTTTTAATACTTCAAAACCTTTGGTTAGTATATAACTACAAGAATAAGTTTAACTAGTATAATAAACTAGTACAGCTACTTTTAAAAGATTTCTTGTGCATGTTTATTATCGAAAGTAAAATACTCAACATCTGGAGCCTCTATTTGAAATTTCGTTTATTTATTAAAATCGTATGCTTATGAACGCAAAATTATTGTTTGACATCTGTTTATTTCCAATTTTACAAGTTGACCTCCATCGCGATGGCAAAAAAAAAAGTATGAAGATGTTTTAAAATTATATTACTAATCATTTATAATTTGATAAAATTTATATTTTGTTACAAAATAGATTTAAAACATTTTATAATAATTTTTGTTTGTGTGATTTGTCCCGCAGTAAACTGATCGCAAAGCAAAGGTTCCCAGTAGAACATCGAAGTCTGGCATCACTAACTGCGGTCAGTAAGCGGGTGGGTGACCGCTTTGGTCAGCCTGCGTAGGGGCCGTGGGTCCGCGGTATCGGTCCTCGTTAAGCTGTTCTATCGTAAAGTGCTACTTTTCGTACTTAAGTCGTTGGACTACCTAAGCGGGGGAGCCATCCCCTCCGCAGAAGATCAAAATCGGGATGGCATGTCTTAAGATCATCCTCAGGACTACTTCCCAGATCGTGGCCAATACCCTATTGTGGTCATAGTTTCGAACACCGCCGGCCGAAGACTCTCCGTGTAGTAAATGGTGTCTGATGCACGTTAAATCTGTCAAGACACAAAGTCCTCCATGTTGGCATAACAAATCACACCTCTGGGGGTATTTATCCAGGAGTTTCCTTACATTCTGGGTTGGTTCAAAATTACAGAGCTACGGAGTTGAACAGTAGTAGTCCTAAACCCAAAAATTTGGGTCAGCTGGTCTAAGACTGTTATAATATAAAAAATAAAATAGCCAATTGTGCAGCACTAGTGCGACGTAAATGAGGTATCTACCTGCCTGGTTGTGTGATTAATAGTTTAATGTTAATTAGTTATAATTCGATAACGATTCTTTGCAGTCTTTCTTCTATAACTGAAATTAATTTATTTAAATTGAAATTAAAGCTAGAATTAAACCATTTCTTTACCTAACCTTGTATTTTTTTTTTTTTACTCTATTGTTTATTTTTGTGGCGTCGGATCCTTAGTTTTTAAATGTGTTACAAATTTGAATGAATATCAATTATATTACCGGATTGATAAGGCTAAAAAAATAACAATAAAAAATTTGTAATTAAAATGCTTCTTTGTTACAAGACTTTATTAAAATTAATTGTCGTAGAAAATTAACTCTTTCTCTCTATCCCACACATTTTCTAAAGAGAGAGAGAGATGAGTCATATTTGTTGGAACGTGATCACTGGAACAATACCCGACATACATTGAAGCGTTTAATTTGCCTTTTCTTTCTGGTTACTGGCCAACCGCATCTAATGCTCATTCATGAATACATTGCACGCTTTACTTCTACTGTATTTCGAGCGACTGTTCGGCTTTTATTTTTTAAAGCAGCATTTAACTAGAAAAAAACACACTTAGATGTAATTTAAATTCTTCATATCAGTTACGTATTTTACGCAATTAATTTTTCAGAAGTTCTTTCTTTATACTGCCTTTCTTGCTGCTAGCTTTTTTTACTACGTACCAATTCTTACTACTAGATAGCCCTTTTTTCCTCTTGCTGGCCTTTCTTACTACCTGCTGGCCTTTCTTACTACCTGCCGGCCTTTCTTACTACCTGCCGGTCTTTCTTAGTACCTGCCGGTCTTTCTTAGTACCTGCCGGTCTTTCTTAGTACCTGCCGGCCTTTCTTAGTACCTGCTGGCCTTTCTTAGTACCTGCTACGTAAAAACTAGCGTAAACTATACAAAGAAAGGAATTTACCAGGGCTGATTGTGTTCCGGAAAAATCCGGATTTCCGGAAGTTTCCGGAGATCGAAGATCCAGACGTTTCAAAAAATCATTGATCACAGAAGTTTCCAGAAATCAAATTTTCAAGGGTGGAACTTAAAAACACTGTTTATTTTATTTGTTTGTAAGGGAGAGCCAGAGAGATATTTTATAAGCTTATATTCATGATTAATATTCATTTTTTATCAGTAAATAGTTGTTATAATCATAAACTCAAGAAAGAAAGCCATATTTGTAAATTTTAATTACTGCTCCAAGTCATCATAGGCATGTGTAAATGGTATAGGTATGCGTAAAATTTTAAATATATTTTAAGTAAATTAATAAATATTGAGAAAAAGGAGAAGAAAAAAACTTGTTGAAATTTTTTTTCAATTTAACCTTTTTTTTAACTCAAGAAATTTTCCGGAATTTTGACTTGGGCTTACAATCACCCCTGATTTTCTAAATTTCAAGATTAGACACAAATTTTAATATTACAAAACTTCATTTTTCCGAAATACCCTAAGGGTTTCATGAAAGGAAAAGTAAGTTTTTCACTGTTATAAAGGGAAAATTCTGGTAACAATATTAAAGCACAGTTAAATATAATAGAGTATGACGTTTCACAATTATTTCCGTTAGTCTTTCATCTGTGCTCTTTATTTGCNTTTTCAAAGGTGGAACTTAAAAACACTGTTTATTTTATTTGTTTGTAAGGGAAAGCCAGAGAGATATTTTATAAGCTTATATTCATAATTAATATTCATTTTTTATCAGTAAATAGTTGTTATAATCATAAACTCAAAAAAGAAAGCCATATTTGTAAATTTTAATTACTTCTCCAGGTCATCATAGGCATGTGTAAATGGTTTCGGTATGCGTAAAATTTTAAATATATTTTAAGTAAATTAATAAATATTGAGAAAAAGGAGAAAAAAAACTTTTTGAAATTTTTTTTCAATTTAACCTTTTTTTGAACTCAAGAAATTTTCCGGAATTTTGACTTGGGCTTACAATCACCCCTGATTTTTTAAATTTCAAGATTAGACACAAATTTTAATATTACAAAACTTCATTTTTCCGAAATACCCTAAGGGTTTCATGTAAGGAAAAGTAAGTTTTTCACTGCTATAAAGGGAAAATTCTGGTAACAATATTAAAGAACAGTTAAATATAATAAAGTATAACGTTTCACAATTATTGCCGTCAGTCTTTCATCTGTGCACTTTATTTGCACACACGCTATTTGGAACCACTTAAATGTGCTTAACTTTATTAACTTTTTAAATGTGCTTAGTTTGTCTTCGATTTTAAATTTTACGAAAAAAAGTTTTTTCAAGTTTAGAAAGTAATAAAAACTTCACATTTCTACTAAATAAGACTCGGAATTTACTAAAATCGAGGGGGGGGGGGAAATCGAATTTAAAATTAAATTTTGTCTTAATATAGACTTCTTGGGGAATTAATACAATTTCGAAATTGAGTAATGCACTTTGGTTATAGAGTCCAATGAATTAAGAATAATCGAGAAATAAATGGGTTTTATTTTGTGAATTTTTTTTTCCGTTTGAGTTTTTTTAAATAAGCCTTTTTTTTTTAAGACTTCACGATAGTTCACAATGAATTTCCAATATTAAAACGATAAAAGGAAAAAAAATTTCTTCTTCTGATAATACAATAGTTTTTATTCTTGCTATTTATAATAAACAGCAATTCATCATGCTTAAATAAATTTTGAAACAAAAGATAAACAATATTAAACATGAAATAAATAAAAATCGTTCTTTTCAGATAACCAAGTAAACGTCGATCTTCTTTCAATTAGTTTTTTTTTGCCTCCCCACTTGTGTTGAAATGATTGATTTGCTAGGCATTGAAAACACTCGACAATTACTTTCCGATACTGAAATATTAAAAGAGGGAAAAAAAGAGGAATTTATAATTTTCAGTTTATGCAATAAATGTTTTTTTTTCTTCCTACTATTATTTTAAGAAATAATCAGCTGTTAATCATACATTAGAACTTTTGAACCAAGAAAACAATATCAGACACAAAATAAATGAATAAAATTCGTCGGAGTTTTTGTCTAACTAAAATTTTAGAACTTTTATTTTCCTTTAACTCTTGCTCCCCACCCCCACGTTTGGAATACGTACCGCATCAGCCTGGGGTTGATCTATTTTAATGCTTCAAAAACATATACATAATAAATTAGTTTCCGCTACTTAAACAATATCAGAGGAAAAACAATTTCAATTAGTTTTGAGTTATTACAATAGATATTTTTATTGTATTATTCAATTATACAATAAATATTTATTTTTCTCATTATTACTTTAAGAAATCAGCGTTAAATCATTCATAAATTTTCGAACCCAGATATTAAATAACATCTGACATCAAATAAAATCATCTGCATCTTTTGGTAAACAAGGCTTTGAAACCTTGATATTCTTTCAGCTTTTGCTTTTTTTCCCCCTCACCTTTGTTGCAATGCGCGCTGTGTACGTCTGGGAATAATTTATTTTAGTACCCCAAAAACTCTTTTCTATATTTGATACTCAAAGAATATCAGAAGAAAAACTCATAATTTTTATTAATCTCAAAACACAAACAGCATTGAATCATACAAACAAATTTAACTGGATAAACTACATCAAATAAATGAAAAATCGTTTGCTTTTTTTGCAACCAAGCTGTGAAACTTAAATCTTCTTTCAATTCTTTTTTTTTCTTCCACTTGTAAATGCGCATTATGTATGTCTGGAAATAATTGATTATAATACTCCAAAAACCTTTTACAATTTCCAATACGCAAACAAAATCAGATGAAAAACAAATAATTTTAATTAATTTAAAACAAACATACAATTTTGAATCATACATAAAAATTAGATAAGCAACATAAAATATAAAATAAATAAAAAATCGTCTGAGTTTTTTGTAACCAAGGCTTTGAAACCTTGATCTTCTTTCAACTCTTGCTTCTTTTTTTTCTCACTTGTGTTGGGATGCCGTCTGGGTTAATCGCGTGACTTTTTCCCGCTTTTCGTAGACAACACTGAATCATCCTACTGTTTAGTTTCTTTAACCCTCTTTTTCGTTTTTTCTTTTCTTATCTTTCTTCCGCTGATATTATTTTTCAAGTGTCAAACACTCCTATTGTTTCGCGGATTCGCTACACCATGTCCAGACTGAATTGAATGACACTTAGAACGTTTAACTAAACGCGTTTGTTAAAGAAAAAAAAGCCTATTTTTTAACAACTTTCCGCGTTATGCCACTCTTTAATTATTCCACTTGGATTGTTGATTGTTTAGTTTCGCAAAAAAACTCGTGTTTTAAAATTAGTTTGTTATTTTGAAGGTCATTAGATGTTTTTAAACTGAACTAAATTAAATTTCATGGATGAGAGAACAATTGTTTTTCTTCCTTCGCTGTATTCGAATAAAAATTAATTTTCAACACAAACAGATAATTTTGACAATATGCCCAATACTATTGGAATAAAAAATAAATAATAAAAGCATAACCTTTCTATTGTTCACAAAACTTAATTCTTTCAAAAAAAATTTTTTTTTTTAGAATTTTTCATATTTTGCTTGTTTTAATTATTTCTCAAGAAATTTTGATTATTTCGTTTTAAAAAAAGCGCATTAAGTTTCGAATTTCTTTTTTTATAATCATACAATTATTATTTTGAAAGTCATTAAAAATTACATTTCATGGAAGATAGAAAAAAAAATTTTTAGATAAATTTTTTTAAAAATCCAATTGATAACATTGTGGAGGCTTTGCTAATAAATATAATGGTTTAATTATATGTTATTAACTAAATTAATATTTAGATTTACCTACTCCCTGACATTAATAAAAATTATTTTTAAGGGAATGCAAAATAATTTATGCCAATTTTTATGTGGAATGTTGCGTATCTGCCGTAAATAGTGGTTGAAATAAAACTACGCTCAAAATTCAACTTCACAAATTTATAAAATAACATAGCTTTGAAATGTTATAAAATAGGAAACTGAAGGCATTAACATGAAGTTACATATACACAAAATTAATTATAATTTTTAAATATAACGAAATTTATTAGGAAGGTGTTTAATTACAATATCTTTCAAGATCATCCTATAGAATCCTCTTTATTTACGTTAATATTTATTTAACTTTACTTTCATTTACACTCAAATCTTTCTTGATTTTTGTTAATTACACTCCCCATTTTCAAGATTTTATATTTCCTCAACGTAATTATTTTTCATCTCTTCAACTTCTCACGCACACACCTCCTGAATCCTTTTGTTAATGTCATTCAAAAACTCTTTCGGACGTCTTCAAAACTCTTTCGGACGCCTTCAAAACTCTTTCGGACACCTTCAAAACTCTTTCGGACACCTTCAAAACTCTTTCGGACACCTTCAAAACTCTTTCGTACACCTTCAAAACTAATTTTATTTCCTATTGTCAGAACATAAAACTAATTTTCTAAAATGACACGTAATTATAAATTCTTAGAATGCCATATAATTTTAGACATTGATGTTTTTGCATTAAGCTATTCAATTGTAAAAATTTGTGACATTAGTTTTTTTTATAATAATAATAATAATAATAATAATAATAATAAAAAACATTTATAGCAAAATAACGTTTATTTGGTTTGGGGTGGGAGGAATGGGAAATTTTTCTCTTAAGATTTAATGTTTATTTTTAATATTTTTTAAAAAATTATTGATCTATCTCATAAATAAACTGAAATAAATTTTATCATTGATTTTTGAATCTTTACTAAACTGAATGAAACTGTTATTAATAATTTTTTCTTTTTTATATTTCAGGTAAGCTGAAATTTTATTTTTCGATTCTACAAGAAAGGTATTTATTTTCAAATGTTTCTTTCAATTTGTAACCTTTTGTATTAGTTTACTTCAAATATAGGTATTAAATTGAATTATTTTTATAAAAATATAAAAATCTATTGTTTTTATTCTTGACTAAAAATACGTACATTTATTTATGATTTGTGTGCATGTTAGTGATGGCAGAGTAGTTAGTTCTATTTTATAGAACAGAATAAAGTAGCAAAATAAGTTTTTTTAAAGTAACACTTAATTCCGATTTTTTATCGCATACCATCCAAGTCTATCTAATAGGGTGTATCGTAAGTTTTTAAAGTTGCCATTGTGCATCGCAATTATGCAAAAATTTAGTCAAATTGAAAAATATTTAAGCTTCCCTGAATGGTCCTTAAGGTTCGTCTTTCAAAGGAGGATGGTCTATATAACCTGAAAACTAAATTGAAAGTTAGCGCGATTTTTTAATGAAAAGTATTTTTGATGGATTTCGGGAGTCTATATATAGTTATTTTTACAGTTGCATAACTCTACAATATAGAGTTACAGTTACTCTACAATATAAACTTTATATTTTTGAGCATTATTAATTTATAAAAAGACATATTGATATTATTTGATTAAAGCGCTTTTAATCTGACGGTATAACTTTCATAGAACTGATTTAAATTTACGCTGCACTAATGTGCCGAATCTGCAATATGTCTAATTTTCAGTAAAAATAAATAGCTACAGCTATGAATGAAAATTACCTTGTTACAGAAGGATGAATAACTGCTCTGTCGTAAATATTAAAATAAAAACATAAATAAGATTTTTTTAAAAATTTTGCTATCATTTAATTGGTAATTTGAATAATAACATGAGTGCAAAGAAGTAAAAACTATTAAACTATAATTCGTTAAAGAAATAATAGTAAAATAAAAAATTATTGAGTTTTTTCTGTAGCTGGGATGAAATGGTTCATGACTAGATAAAATAATATATCGAGAATTATCTTCCCATTCTATAACGTATTTGTTATCATTATAAGGCTATTACAAACGTTTTTATGGTGTGAAAATAGCTTATAATGACAGTTTTTATTGTTGGTGAAATAAAAACTGATCCTTAACTTTACGAACTGAACTGATGCAACGTTTTTTAATGCGTTTTTTCCTATCTAACAATCTTTAAGAAACACCTCATTAGAAATCCTCTAATATAATGAAAAAATTATATTTATCTTGAACTTTTTATTTCACCTTGATGGTTATTGACGTAAGCTAGATTTTTTTTAAATTTTATATTTTTATTTAAATTGTTTTTAATGAATAGAGAGAGGTTCTTCAAATTCAAAATAATTGATCAGAGATTTTGCTGATATTCATTCAGAGATTTTTTATGTTGATATGAATATAAATACTACATAAATATTTATATAAAATTGATTATATAAACAGCTATTAGAATTTTGAATGGGTATTTATGACTATTAAGCAAATATTTATTTGAATACTTTCATTCCGCTCTTTGTTATTGAATTTTTTAGATTATTAATAAAGGCATTGAATTATGCCTTTTAAAAGGTTTGTGGAAGGTAAAATTATTGCTTTGTACTGTTAGTGACATTAAATTAGTTGCAACTCAAAATACTGAGCGGTAAGCAAGCGTTAAATATTTTGAGTACAACTTTTATCAAAATTAGGATGAAGACTTGGCCTTCTATACAGTGAAATAAAAAGGCCATAGATCAAGGTTTATGCTAATTTTTAAAGTTTGGGTAGTTTACTTATAATGCATTAATATTAGTTGTTAAAACTACCCTTCCAAGTTTTACGTTTTTAGAATCTGAATTTTGAAATGAAGTATTTATGCAATGTATGCACAATATTTTAAAGCACAAAATACATATAAAAGTTATCGAATCATGTGCTAAAATTTTAATGTGTTGTCGTGTCACTCACATCAAATGTAACTCAGGATAAAATGGCTCAAAAATCAATATTTTCAGAACAATAGCAATTAGTAATATAAAGGATTTGGGATTACTAATGATAAAACGATGAAAAATCTTTATTCCTCTAATTAAATAATTTTAAACTTGTTTTTTGTTAGTTATAACATTTACTATTACTTTAATAAACTTTATTAAGTCGGGATTCCGTCGAAAGAAGATTATTTAGGGCTCCGCAGTCAAATAAATAAATAAAATAAAAAAATGGAAACCGCTGATTTAGATAATTTATTATTATCATTTGTTCTTCTTACTGTTTTCCATACTATTCATACCATTCCTGAGTTTTTGTAAATAATAAATAAGGATAAAGTTCATAATAAAAAGGAGAGGCTGGAGTCATGTATAAAAAATGTTAGAGCATGAATTACAAATTGCAAGTATGATAGTTGCTTTACAAAATGACTATCTCATGGATCATTGATTCGATACTCAAAAAATATGTGAAATGAAAGATTTTAGACATATTTATTATCTTTATGCATTTATCTGTGCAACAATTTTTATCTTGAATATCTTTGAAAGCTTAATATCAGAGGGCAACTTATTGATAATTATCGTAACGAATTTAGAAAAGGGTACTTTTTCTATTAAACATGCTAGATAAAACTTTTTCCTTTCCATTTTTTTACTTTGAGATTGTTTTTGTTTTAAACTGTTATTTTTGTTTTGAACAAACTTCGCATTGAACTGTTAAGTCATATTTTAAATTTTGATTGCTTAAAAAACAGTCATTAAATATAAAACGAGCAATGCGCCTTGGAATTCTTGATTATCTCATTCCATAAAATATAAATATTTTATTGAATATTAAAATATAAATAATTTATTAAATATTGAAATATAAATAATTTATTAAATAGTAAAATATAAATATTTTATAAAAATTGAGTTTCATTCAATAAAATTTATGTTACTTAGAACAAAAATAAAATTGAGAAAAAGAACTCCCATTCCAAACTTTATATACGTGCAATATATTTTTTTTTTCTTTTAAAAAGCCAAAAATCGAGGAAAGTTTTTAAGAAAATTATGATTAGTAAGGGGGGTGGGAGTTTAAGGTAAGCCCTTTTCGCATCTGCTGGGAATAAATTAATTACATCCAAATAAGCTTCCTGAATTCCAACGAAATTTGTTTCATTATCATCAATTTGTAACTGCTTTACTAAATTTTACTTATAACTTTTGCGTAATTAGCAAAATAGGAATGATTCTTATAACTTAAAACTGAAATTAACTGGCGGTTTAGCAAATGGGTAAAATTGAGTGTTTCTCCCCATACACTATTTCCCTATTTAATAGCATGGAAAAACCGGTTTCGCTGTGAAGAAAAGACTGCATTTTAAAATTCGACTTTTTACGCGTAGAAAAATTTTTACGGTAAAAAAATCGTTTCAAAAGAAAAAATGCTTTGTTTTGTACTTAATTTCAATTTCTTGTGAACTATTTTATCTTAGTTTCCAAAATTATGCCTAAAACTGTATAATATTTAAATATTCCGATATTACAAGTATAACTACTTTTGGATTAGTTTAACTCTGTTCACTTAGATTTCAAACTTTCTGAATAAGTTGTTGACTCGTTAGATTGAATTATTAAAGTTCAATTGTCACATGAATAAAAGGTTGTCAATTCAGATCAGTAATTATACATAGCTGCCAGCTTTACTGAATCTATTATTAGTTAACTACTAAATTTTGCCTGTTTTTTTTTTCTAGTTTTCCTGATTTAAGCAAAATTTCTCGTAATTTTTGTGTATTTTAGAAAATTCTTGACATTGGTCAGAGGGCTCTGAAAAAAATGCTATCGATATTTTTTCCCCTCACTTTATTGTTTACCCGAGTATTTCAATAATTATTATTGCTCAGTAATGATTTACTGATTGACTAATGATGATTGACTGATTAAGATTAAGACTTAATCAGTAAGCTTTTTTTAATTACAAAAATGGACATTAAAATTTTAATTTATTTTCATTCTGAAATTTCTAAAATGAGTTCTTATGAACTCAAAACCAAACGTTATGAAAACAATTTGTTTTAAGTTCATTTATTGTCATTCATAAATAAGTGAAATTTTTTTTCCATTTATTTTGTTAACTGTAAAAATCCCTTTCGTCTGAAATATTTTAGACATTGTGTACTATTGATTTGAAATTTATATTTCGTAAAACCCACTGGATTTTTTCCTCTTTCATGTTGTCATCTAAGTTGAACTAAGTTTGGCGATTGAATTCTCGAATGAATTGACGAATGGCGTCTCCTTGGCGGGTGCCTGGCCGTCTAAAAGTAATCCACCCTATGACTAAGGAGAGATAAATTATGATTCCCAAAGGAAAAAAAAAGATCCGTTATCATTGAATCATCATTTCACTCCTCTGGATAAGGGTGTTCCGGCCACCCCCGCAACAAATGCTCTTCAGCATCAAGGCGTGATGCGCAATTTTATCTCAGCAGATGATTTTCCGCTTCCTGTTCGAATCGCTTGCATGTTGAGCGTGATCAGTTTCACCTAGTTTAATATCCCCGATTGAGTTTTTATTTGACGATTTCATTTCGATTTAATTGGTCTGTGTTAGGCGTTTAAATTATCGACGTGTTCCAGCAATAACGCACTTTAAAAGGCAGTTTTGTCATACTAAATATATAAAAAAAAACATTTAGCAAGTATGAGTTTTTTTTTGTTTTTTTTTTTTTTTGTAATTGTCGTGTGTTTGTAACAACTAATGACTGTTAGGTTTGGTCTTTTGTCAAACAAAATAAAAAAAAAATTTTAGCAATGCTTTTTTGTAATTCTCATGTGTTTGTAATAACTAATCTTGACTGTTAGGTTAGGTTTTATCCATATTTAGCTAACGCCATATAAGCTAATTATGAAAAAATTCTATATGAATAAATTCTATATGTCGCGAAAATTCTATATGAATAAAAGACACAGCTTTTCGAAAATCTGAGAATCCTTTGTCCGTGTTCTAATATTTCATGTTCTGCATTTTTTGTATACATATATACAAATTATGATTTAATTATAGAAAAATTATTTAGAAAAGTTTATTAAAATATAAGAGTTTTTTTTAAAAAAAAAAAGATGTAATCTTGTCAGCTCGCACGATTATATCCGCCAAAATAGTGCTTTCTATTATTTATAGTATAGCCAATCAATGCAATACTAAAAAATTAGTAGTGTGAGGAGCATCAAAAAAAGAAAAGAAAAACAGACTCTAGAGTAAANAAAAAAAAAAAAAAAAAAAAAAAAAAAAACTAAAGAAAAATACAAATAGAAACATACAAAGTGAAAACAAACGTTCATGCACTGCTAATATTTTGCAAAAATAATGTCAAAATATTTTCGTAGCTCAGTTGAAAGATTACAAAATATGAAATCAAAACGTACAAACTTTAACGTCCGTTTCTGAGCCTAAGTAGTATACGGGGGACACCCGTGAATATTTGTACAAACTTTAAGGAGCGGCGAGTAAAGCCCAATAAGAAATTTGTATTAAAGATATTTTCCGCTCGATAACTTAATATATTGGTATAAATTCCAAATATTTGTCTTTTTTTTTTATCCGATCCACGACATGTTCAAATAAATGAAGCTAAAACTAAACTAATGGAGCATTCTAAAAGTAATTGGATTTTTAATTTTTCTTTTCTAAATTAAATAAATTCAGATTAATCTGTAATAAATGAAGATATCAGGAACATATGTAATGCTTTAATCTGTCCTTGTCAGCAATAAAAAATATTTTATGACCTACGAAAACGTTCCAAGAAATCAACCTGAAACAAGATGAAAGACAAAAAGAAACAAATTGCAACATCTGGAATAATGTTAACCATCTTTCCGCTCCTCTAACTATTTTATGTCAGCGACCAGAAATGTTTCATTTCTGTCTGTTTCGTAGATAAGGTTACGCTATAACTCTCTCTCTAGTTAAAGCAATTTTTATAGAAAGAGTTGGAGATACATTGTTATTGGATCGTGTCAAGCGTTGAGATAATCTAAGATATATACCGATTGCGTGCAGACTGTTCGCAATTATTTATTCTGATTGATTTCCCAGCGGAGTTGATGCTTATCATTTGCGTGTGCAATTCCTTAATGCTTTCATTAAAGGCATTGAATGTATTCAAATTGAAATTAGGACTATGATGTTAACATAATAGAGTTATTTGAGTACGTAATCTTTTTTTCAATCAATTATAAGAAACATCAATTATAATTATTTAAGTACGTATTATTAAGTTTATTTAAACATACATTCCTCTTAACATCAATTACAATTATTTAAGTACGTAATTCTCTTTTTAAAAAAAACAGTTGTAGCATTTATACATGGAGCTACTGAATTACTACCTTTATACACCGAAGAGCCATTACATTATGACCACCCTCCATCAATAACAATGGGCTCACCCAGGTTTTTAGGGTTTCTCGCCCAGAACAATGTTTTCATGGGGCACATTAGGACCCNTGGCATTGATTCCACAAGGTGCTGATAGGTAGTCTGAGGTATCTGGTACCAAGCGCTCACCAACTGGTCCGGCAATTCCCTCACATTGCGAGGGGGTAGCGTGGCAGCACGAATTTGGTTTTCTAAGTAGGACCACAAATGTTCTGTTGGATTTAGGTCAGGTGAAATTGGGGGCCAAGACATGACTTGAAAGTCACTGGAATGTTCCTCGAACCAATCCATGACGATTCGACCCTTATGACATGGTGCATTATCCTGTTGGTAAACACCCCACAGGAAAAACTGTTGCCATGAATGGGTGAACCTGGTCTGCAACTATGTTCAAGTACTTACGTCAGGGATTGTTCTATGAGGATTATGGGTCCTAATGTGCCCCATGAAAACATTGTTCCTGGGCGAAAAACCATGAAAACCTGGGCGAGCCCATTGTTATAGATGGAGGGTGGTCATAGTGTAATGGCTCTTCGGTGTATGTTTTAGTATCCTTTTCAATAATGAGGTCGATGAAGTAAAAAAATCCTGGGTCCTAGATTAAATATTTATTTGCAAGCCTCAAACGTAACTCTTTCTACCTTAGAATCAATAAAATATAGTAACGGGAGGCAAAAAAAAACTTTAATTTCAACTCTAAAATCATTTTAAATACTTTCTATGTATGCTATACTTTACTTCCTCCCTTTTACGCAGTAATGATCAGCTACAATGATATTTAGAATAAAATTCACCTTTTTCGAAAAAAGTGGTGGGGCATATTTCTGCTTTGTGTATAGATTAAATTCTTCTCTCAATGTTTAGCAAAATCGTTTATAGTTAAAATCACAAGCTCCCTAGGCAATTTATTAAAATTTTAATTATCTCCTCTTTCAGAAATTGACTTGTTTTGTCTAAAAAAGGGAATTTAGTTTTGGCGCTTGACACCTAATTAACATCGCTGAAGAGAACTTTAATTAGATAATTGTTATTAAAACTTGGACATTTGATAGGTTTAATAATTTTAACTCTTGCACTTTAAAAATATTCTTATTTTTGAAAGAATCTTTTGTTATTGAGAAGATCTCGGGAAGAGTTAATTATAGAATTCTCTTCACCAATCCTCAAAGGAGTATACGTGATACCTTTTATTCAGGGTTCCTCAGAGAAACCTCAGACACTCAGGGGATTTCAAATTAGCTTAAAAGATTAGGTCGTTAATTAATTATAATTATTAAAATTAGTAAATTCTTAAATAGATTTTTTGTTAAAAACTAGAAAAAAGAATTTAGGAAAGTGAGAAAATGAAATTTTTTTAACCTTTTTTACTGGTTTAATTTTTATGAATTTTATTCCTTACAAAATTGCTAATTTCCCATCGCAATATTAAAATTTTATCTAGATTTATTTACTGTGAAGTTTTAATAACTTTTTTTAATGCAATTGTTAATTTGATGAGGATTTTGAACTTCAGTTTAAAGTTTTTAATTTGTTCAAGGTTTTTAGGTGATTAATGAAATCTTTTATTTGATATTTTTTAACGTATGAAGAATTTTTGAAACCCAAGAGTTGGATTTGTAGCTGAACGAAGTATACCATAATATTATGTAATGCGGTAATATAGTATGTAGAAATGATGGTAATTTCTTGAAACTTATTACTAAATGTTTTATGCTCCCTCCTCTATTTTATTAGTATATTTGGTCCACAAGTATTATTCTAATGCATTTTAAACTGATGCAATGCATGGTTATGTGCATTATATTTTTAAACTGTTCCTCTGATTAATCAGGAAAAACTTGAAATTTTTTTCTCAAATTAAAAGTTTAAAACATTTTACGAAACTTTATCACACTCCAAATTTTTTCACGGAAAGTTTATGAAATGGACATAACTTAGTACAAATACTAAAATTACAAAGCTTAAAATTATATTATCTTCAGTTCGCCATATAAGAGTATTTTCATTTGACTAAGCTTTACATATGTTCTATTTCTAACTCTTTTTCCCCTACACTCTTAATTTTTCCAAATTTTAAAATTTATTTAAATCAAAGCAATTTTTTTTTCTTGTTGAGCATAGTACTTGAGTGCAAATCATGTTTGTCTGATTTAAATCATTTTTTTTTCTAATAAAAGGATTTTGAAAAACGTAACCTAATATGTACTTATGTAAACATACAAACTAAACGTACCCTTAAACCTAGATTTAAGGAACACGGAAGATATGTAAAAAATCATGACTTTCCTTGGTCCTACATAGTTGGAATTCTAATCACAGGTTTGAATTTTCTCCTGTTAAAATCATTCAACACTGTTCTTCATCTACCGAACTTGATTTCAGGGAATCATTCTATATTTGTAAAAATCCTGATTTATATAGTGATATTTCTAGTATCTCACCGTTTCCGAATATTTTGAAATCTAATCTTTTGCGCCACGGATTCCCGCCTCATATTTGTTTCTTATCTCCCTCCGTATTTTTTTTAAATTTTTATTTTCAAATCTAGCTTAAACTTGTTCCTCTGCCCATATTGTTCAAATCACTTAGCACCTGTTTGCTTCTTCTTTATACTTGGGAATTTGGACACCAAGGAAGGTTCTTGTTTACAGAACTGAAACTATAGTAGATCCATTTTTGTACTTACATTTCTCCTTTCTTCATATTGAGTATTTGCTTTAATCTACGTAGAACAAAGTATACCCTATTCTTTTTAAAGTTTTTTTTTTACTGTTTATTATTGCAAAAAGGTTAAGTTTAAATATCGATTTAAATATATTTATCATAAAATGTTACGTAATAAGGCAGTTTAGTAGAATTACTTCATAATTAAAACATCTCTTTTAGTTTTAAGCGTATAGTTTGGTATTATAATCGAAATAAAAAGTGCAATAATAACAGAATAAGGAATGTTCATAATTGTAAGTAAATACCTTTAAGTGAAATATAAAGAAATATTTTATATTTAAGCAATACCTTTTTAACTTTTATTAAATTTATACTCATGACCAAAGAAATCTTGATCTTCATGTGAGAAATGGATCATAACATGTGATTTATTTGTCGAACGCACGGAGTAGTCCTCATTGTCAAGTGATTCAAATGATTACCTAAGGCAAGAGTTGTTTAAAGCCTACAGGCAAGTCTCTCATTGTTCTTATATTTATTCAATTTATCATTTCTTTAACTGATTACTCTTTATATTGTTCGCACAGTTCTATTAGATAACATTCTTACTTTAACACTTAAAAAGCCGTTGGAGTTATAATTACCACCAAGTTCCTACTTTTTTAAATGTTAATGGGAATTTATATTCCCACCTATGATTTGTGCGGTTATCAGCTGATAACTTCCAAAAATACAACAACAAAAAAAGCTTTTTATAAATGTGCAAAAGTAAAGGTTAGCTTGGGGTTTCATAATAGAGACTAGGACGCTACTTACTCCTGTGTTATGCATTCTTTATTTTAAGATTCGATTTTTTTTTAAACACAGAAATTCTAGTTTACTGCCAGTTTTTTACAGAAGGTAAAATTTTCGACATCCAACCCACCTTACTATCAAAAACAAGTCTAATAATAAATCGATTTAGTTTTAAGCTTAATTGATTTATATTTAATTGATTAAATCAATCTCAATTCCAAAAATATTTTAACACGTCATTAATGGTCCCTTCCATATAAGTCTATAGTCCTTACATATCAACAATAATTACTCTTTAAAGGGTTAGCCGATTACGTATTCCCTAACACCTATTCTGCGGAGAGAAAAAAACTTGGACTTTTATTGCATCTTACGCCAAAGAAGATATCATTAAAATTAACGAATAGTTGGTTAATTTACAGTTATAATTTGAAAATTGATTCTTGGTAATCTGATTGAGTTTGAGCCATTAGTTAGGAACTCCCAGTTTAAAGATTTTATCTTCAAGCATAATTCACACCAAAATTCTTTGTCCCCACCCTTCCCAGACTTTGAAAAAGTTTTTTTTTTTCATATGGCAAGTATACTTTTTTAAGAAACAGCCACAGCCTTTCCTGAACTTTATACTTCAGTTCTCTGAGCCACTTCATCACCTCCACATAAAAGGAAATCCGGCGGCAGAGTAAAAAGAGAAAAGGTCTCAACTTTTCTTATCCCGTCACTGGTTTCAAGATCGATGTTCCCCGCCAACATCCTTTTAAATGGATTAAGTGACACTGGATTTCAAGATACTTTTCAGTTAAGGTCGTATCTTAATGGGAAAGAACACTGAAACAAGGATTTAAGGAAATGGATATTTGGGTGTATCACGGAGAAAAAAAATTTTTTTTTTCAGTTTAAAATTTCTAGTCTAATAAAAAAAAACTGGTCACCTTTACCATTTTTTTTTCTTTCAGTTATATTGAAAAATATTTAGGTTTCCCGGAATATGCTTAAAGTTTTAATTTTCTTTATTATCAATAATGTAATGTCTGTTTAGAAGAAATTTGGGTCCATTAACGGACCCTTCACAAAATATCTTTTCATAAAAACGGACCCTTCACAGATTTGTTTATCTTCATTATTGTTTTGTTAATCGAATAAACCCTTCCCAGGAAGGGGAGGTGGAAGAAAGACAGATGTAAACTAACTAAATTTTGTCTTCGGTAGACACTTCTTCCATTATTCGTCCGAAATGAATATTCTGCTCTCAGCAGTATAGGCTAAATACCAAATATTTGTCTGTTGCATCGCTAATTTAGTAGCTGCAATTGCTGTTTATTTTTTAAAATTTAATTTTTTTAATCGTAATTTTACAGTGTTGAGCATAATCTTGCATGTCTTTACAATTTAAAAACTCATTGAAAAAGTTTTTTGCAATAACGGACCCTATTTGCACAAATTCACAAAAGCGGACCCTGGTTGAAAGAATGTGATTTAACGTTTATTTCATATTCACAAATTACGAGTACTTTTTTCACAATTTTACAAAAACGGACCTTTCACAAAATGTCTGGACAGACCCCTGTAAGCAATATAAAACAAATTTTAGATTTAAAGTTCAAAAAAGACAATTTAGAATGTGAAAAAAAGAATTATGTGTGAATTGGGAAATTAAGGGTTCCAGAAATCTACATGAAAATCTTCATTTAACGCGGAGTATATACCAATTGATAGAAGCCAATTGAAGTAGAAATTTTTTTTAAATTTTTTTTTATTTCCAATGGCAGGGAATACAAACAATAACAGAGAGGAACAACAAAAGTAGACAACATAACAAAAGACCGATGTCATCTTCCCAAAAGCTCTCTCGCACGCCAATATCTTGCGGTCTCCGAGTCAAGTCCGTGGAGCCTCCTACAGCAATGGAGGTGCTCTCTATTCATTGGTGCTCCAGAACCACACAGTTGACACTGAGGGTGGTCATAAATACCTATACGAATTGAAGCAGAAATTAAAATACGTAAATAGAAATGGATTAGTCATATTCTACGTAAACCTGAGAAATTTAAGGTAAAAGAAGTTTTTGATTGGAACCATCAGTCTAATGGAAAAAGAGGAAGAGCTTAAAAATACCTGGCGGAGGACCATTATGAATTAATTGGAAACAATAGGAAAAAGGCAAAAAATCTGGCTACAAATAGAGTGAGATGGAGAGCTATGATTGACGCCCTATATTCCTATTCAGGGTAAAAAGGAATATATGTATATATGATACATCGGCGATGGCTCAGTGGCTAAGGCACTAAACTGCCATTGTGAAGAACTGGGGTTCGAACCCCAGTGGCGTCTTGAAGCCCACCCAGCTTCAGATAGATGGAT
Source organism: Parasteatoda tepidariorum (assembly GCF_043381705.1). Taxonomy (NCBI): domain Eukaryota; kingdom Metazoa; phylum Arthropoda; class Arachnida; order Araneae; family Theridiidae; genus Parasteatoda; species Parasteatoda tepidariorum. The sequence continues at coordinate 68,026,170 of NC_092213.1, read as the reverse complement.
ACCAGCTTGTCTAGGAAGTAAAGAAAGCCTGTGGGCAATGCTGATCACATTGTCACAATCAAGCCGTTGGTCACGAAATTGTGGAGGCTTAACCATGAACCCTCTGAATGAATGCTTTGTGTTTTTATTTATGTATGTAACCTAACCAAATTTTGGGTTGAGAATTGAAAATATCCGTTATGAAAATCAATGCAATTATCTTATCTTTTTGGCACTCGAATGTGTTATCAAGCTTATTGGCATCGAGATGCACTGTCATATATCACCAACTGACCAAAATGATTTTTTTTTTATTCAAAACTATTTATTTTTCCTGGTAATTAATTTTGAAAATTTAAGTCTAAATAACAATGTAGGAGAAAGAATAACTTATTTCTTCCCGAGAAATTGTTGACGATAAATAAATGTGTGAGGCAATTTAGCAAAATGAAAATAAAGCATTATGTTTGCATTCTGAAGCGTAACAAATTTTCTTTTATTCCATAGCGTGAGGGAACGGTATAAAAATAAAAACCACAATATTGTGGGAGGGGGTCTTGCAAGCCATTTTGCACATCGCAGTTAGATAAAGAGTTCGCTGACCAAATTTTTGAATTGGCTTTTGTTCGTCAGGGTTAGCTGAAGGTCATATATAAGATCTTAATAACTGGAGCAACTTGCGAGTTGTGATTTTTTTGAACCGTTTTTGGTTTACTTATGCGGGATGTTCGAGTGAAGCGAAGTGAAATAATCATTTTTTTCCTATATTCTTATAAGAGAGATGACCTTTTTATGTAATGTTCTTGATGCTTGTTTGTAATTCATTTTTTTTCCTGGAAAACGGAATAAATATGTTTGTTAGTTGACATATTTCACACTATTGTAATCTCGAAATTGTTATTAAATTCCCTAGTTTGTCATAAGTTTAGTCTTGCGTTAAACATTTGTAAAGAACTATTAAATATATTTCAACTTTTTCATCGTCACCTCTTGACGAAATTTGTTTAAAAAAAATTTTTTTTTTTTTTAAATGTTTCATTTTTGTAGAACTCTATATTGTTTCATTCTACAAGTACGATTTAGGTAGAAAAAAAACGGAAAATAGATATCCAAAAATTTTATGTGCGAAAACACTTTTTAAATAATTAAAAAATACTTGAAATTTGAGCAAGAAAAAAGTGCATATCGGTCGCAATTATCTGCAGAATGTTATGTGCGTTTTAATAAAAATAACTATGAGAGATTTTATTTATTTAATTCGGTGTGATTTTTGAATCACGCGAATACTAATTTCGATGTTTCATTTTAAAATCGCGTGAATACGAATCTCGATATTTGATTTTAAAACCGCTGAATACGAATTTCCAGTCCATAAAAGTCCTGGAACATGAGCAATTAACAGTAGCATTTAAATCGCGTGAATACGAAGCACGATCTTAAATCGCGTAAATAGGAATTGCGATGTAATTTTAAATCATGTGAATGTGATTTTAAATCGCGTTTGCGTTGGTTGGAAAAAACGTTAATTTTTTTTTTCCATAAAGAATTCAATAAAGACTAATTTTCCTTAAAGAGGTGGAGGGAGTTTCTATTTTTTTTCCTTAGTTAGAATAAAGAAAAAATTTGCGATGTTGAAAAATTTACCGCCAATGGCGTTCACGCTTTCGTGTTTATTATATGGATCTGCTTATTGACAGTTAAATATATCTCGCTAGTTTTGAGAGTAAACTACCATAATTTGTAAAATGGATCGGTGGATATCGTGTCTCTGTAGTCCATGTATTAGTTCTGGGGTCATATAAGGATACTCTGGAGCCATGTATAGTTAGTAAAACAATAGATACTTGCTGAGTAGTTTTTTTTTTTACTCCCACTTGTTTTGCAAAGAAAACACTACATTTTTAGAATGATTGGATATATTGTCCAATTTTAGCCATACATTAATAGAGTTATATTTCATTTGGAGAACCAAATATAGAGCTCTGGAGCCGTAGAATTCTAAAAATAACTTTCTCTCCTCTCTTTTATTGATTTTGCAGGAACGTCAAATTTTCTTAATGGAATATTATCTTTGTTTATTAGAGCTCTGAGGTCATATATGGAAACTATGAAGCCCTATGTAGTTAGTGAAATCATTCACAGTAGCTACGTATAGTTTTTTTCCTTCTCGTTAGTTTTGCAAGGAATCATTTTTTGAATGGAATGTTGGACATGGTATTCACTATAGGGTTCTGATGCTATATACATATAGTTAATTGAGCTATGCGCAGGGTTTCAGAGCCGTACATAGTTGCTATTTATAATTTACTCCCCAGCTTAAGCAACTGCCACATTTTTAGAATTTTGAACGTCTTATCGAATTATAAACTTCTGGCGCCATATACAATTAGTAGATCCATACAGGTTTTAGAGCCGTATAAAATTGCTGCATATGGTTTTTCCACTCGCATATTAGTTTTGCTGAGATACCGCCGCATATTTGTAATGGTCGGTTAATCGAGAGTCTAATGTCGTTTATAAGAAATTTTAATTTAAATAAATTGTTTCCTTGTATACGAAATTAAAATTCGGTTTTGATTAAAATATGGAAATAATTTATCTTTTCTGCAAACATAAATATATTGTTCCTATTTTAACACATATATAGTTAGTAGATACATACAGGTTTTAGAGCCGTATATAATTGCTGCATATGGTTTTTCCACTCCCATATTAGTTTTGCTGAGATACCGCCACATANATATATGGAAACTATGAAGCCCTATGTAGTTAGTGAAATCATTCACAGTAGCTACGTATAGTTTTTTTCCTTCTCGTTAGTTTTGCAAGGAATCATTTTTTGAATGGAATGTTGGACATGGTATTCACTATAGGGTTCTGATGCTATATACATAAAGTTAATTGAGCTATACACAGGGTTTCAGAGCCGTACATAGTTGCTATTTATAATTTACTCCCCAGCTTAAGCTTTGCGAGGAAACTGCCACATTTTTAGAATTTTGAACGTCTTATCGAATTATAAACTTCTGGCGCCATATATAATTAGTAGATACATACAGGTTTTAGAGCCGTATGAAATTGCTGCATGGTTTTTCCACTCCCATATTAGTTTTGCTGAGATACTGCCACATGTTTTTAATGGTCGGTTAATCGAGAGTCTAATGTCTTTTATAAGAAATTTTAATTTAAATAAATTGTTTCCTTGTATATGAAATTAAAATTCGGTTTTGATTAAAGTATGGAAATAATTTATCTTTTCTGCACATATTATATATATTGTTCCTATTTTAACACATATATAGTTAGTAGATACGTACTGGTTTTAGAGCCGTATATAATTGCTGCATATGGTTTTTCCACTCCCATATTAGTTTTGCTGAGATACCGCCACATATCTGTAATGGTCGGTTAATCGAGAGTCTAATGTCTTTTATAAGAAATTTCAATTTAAATAAATTGTTTCCTTGTATATGAAATTAAAATTCGGTTTTGATAAAAATATGGAAATAATTTATCTTTCCTGCACACATTTATATTGTTCCTACTTTAACACAGTCATTCTTAACTTTGAATAAGGATTAATATAATTGGTGTCTATTTTATAATTTATAGAACCAGTTTTTTCCAGCAATTATTGTGAGTTCAACAACACAAGAAGTAAATAAATTAGTTGTGGAGCCGCAATAAATGAACAAAACAAGCGCTCGAACCTATTTTATGTGTTGTATGAGTCATTCGCATTCATTGAGCATTTGCGTGTTCTCAATACAGTTGCAGACTACGGATGATAGCAATTAATTGAGAGCCAAGAATGACGTCATGAAATCGCAGTTGTATCCGTTGATAGAGATGTTATTAATTTCTTTGGAGACTCGTTCTATTGTTTTATTCGATAACTATCTTACTAAGAACAGGAGTTTTCCAGAAAAGTTTTAAAATTGTCGCTTTTTCTTATGGTTAAAGAAGTCATGTTTGTAATTTTGATATTGTAAGGCTATAATTTTTATTGCCGTTGACTTCTGCAGCACTTCATATTTTATCTCCGGCATTGAATAACAGATTCGCGGCTGTAACCATGTTAAACTATTTGGCCTAGTCATTTTGAATGCAACCCGGAAGACAAGGGAAGTTGTGGATCAAGAATCACGATATAGATTTGGAACACATTTTATGGCACATGGGTAAAATTGTTAAGCCATGAATGAATACCCATGTCGAATTTGAATGGTCAATATACTGCCTCGTGTCTTAGAACTGAAATTTAATTGTAAGACATCATCAAATCAAAAGAAATTTTTTCGATGTTTTTCATAAACTGATGTTAATAAAATTGAACAAACACCGGAATTGTTACTTTAAAATAAAAAAAATGTAGGAGCCCTAATTCGAACTATTTAAATCTTTCAAAATTTTTTTATTGTAATGATTTAGTTGCCAAGCAAATGTTGTAGCTCATGAAATTTATAGCAAACTTATAAATGTCAGAAATCCATAAAGAGTAAAAAAAAAAAAAATCCACAGATGTGTGCTTAACACCAAGAGTCTTTAATTCAAAGAATAAATGTCATAAATATAATCTTTATTTTCAAGGCAAATAACTTTGAAATTAGCAAATTTTTATTGCTAAAAAAAAAAAATTTTTAATTGCGGCCCTAAAAGACAATTTTTTTTCTCTATTTCGGCAGTCTTTTTTTCCTTTTTTAAAAAAAAAAAAAAATAGGTTTAAATTTTTTAAATTCACTGTAGAACCGCGTGGCATTTGTAGATAGAGCGGGCTCTGGGGAGAAAGCGTTCGCAACTCAATGAGGTGATCCAGGTTCGAATACCAGCTGTGGCTAGTCGATACGAATTCTGCTCACGGCTCGAACCGACCACAGTGCTGACGTAAAATATCCTCAGTGGTAGACATGTCATAGGTTAGTCCCTTTACCGTCAGGCAAACCATTGGATGTATCGCAGTTTTCCTCTCCATGTAACTCATTAAAAGGTTCTCCACGAAGGCAAATTTCTTCCAATACTGGATCCAAGAGTTTCCAGGTCTTCTGGATTGGGTTCATAATTACAAGTGTTGAACTTAAGTGTACGTAGACTCAAAATTAAGTCGGTACCAACGCTTTTATAAAATTAAAGTCAGGCGAAATTTGCCTAGAATGCAGAGAAGTTCCCGAATTCCTAAATGCATCGGATATTTAAGTAACGGATAATCGAGATTTTACAGTATTACCTTCGCATCTTTTTAAATTTTTATTTTAAAGAATGTCATTATTATTGAAACTACTTATGGCAGCAATTTAGATTTGTTGGAAACACACCACAGCCAGCAGCTGTCCGCGGCTATATCCGCGATTTGTGGCGGCGAAGGAGGAGCAGTTCTCGGGATAGCACACGAGTGAGAAATCGTAGAAATGTTTTGAGTTCGGTGAATAAGGTGAGTCATAAGAGATAATAGCACCGTCTGCCACCTGGCTCCACTGTGTCTCCGGAAACCCCCCCCCCCCCCCCTTTGTATGCCTGTATCACTCTTTCAACGCTCAGGCGTAATGGGGTGAAGTTGAACATAACCCTCTGAGCTATTTTTTTTTTTCCACACTATTATTTCTTCCTCTTGTAGTGTGAATGAACCTAAATAGCGCAAAACGCTTATTATTGTAAATTTCTATGAATGGTATGCAACAGAAGTTTTTGTTTCCTAACTCGATTGAAGGGCTGACTGTTTTGTGTCATGACCCGTCAATTCAGTTTTTAATTTTTGGATTTATAATAAACAAAACATTTATTTAATTTTATTTATTTTAAATATTGCTCACATCGCATTTTATTTGAAAATGCAGTAAAATATAGTTGACGCGCAAAGATTTTCAAAATTATAAAATAATATAATATGTAATGTAATGTAATGTAAATTTCAAATTGTAGGTAAACATGTAAAAAAAAAAAAAAATTTAAACTTATTTCATGAGTTCTATTTACTTGTAGTTTATTGTGATTCTTGGTTTAATAAATTCAATTTAGTAGACTTTTTACCCACCACTATTTCTAAACAATTCATATGCTTATATAATTCACCACTTTTTTTTAGATATGTCATGCTAAACCCTTTAAGAAAACCAGCAAAATCTGTATAATATTAGCGAATTTAGTTTATAGTTATTTACCGTTTGGCCAGACTTGCAAGCCATGCTAAATTAGCATGGAATTCAACGTGTTACCGCTGTTTTTCCAAGCTCTTTCGCCGTGGAAAATAAAAAAAAGTCATAGTTTTAAGTGTCTTAACTACACTTGAAGCAGTGCGATGATTTTAAACTATATACAAGCCGGGGAGAATTATTTGGGCTTTAGAACAGATAAATAACTTAAATATTTTAAAAGTTATTAAACTTTTTTATAAACCGCCAGTTCAGTGACATTTTCCACCTAGATGAAAATTATCAAAATCTCTGCCTTATTCTCAGTTTTTGCAAATTTTTATGAGCCCAAGTAATGCCAGCATTGGAGTAAGTTCTTAAATATTAAAAAATGAGACCACAAACGCTTTTCATTTTCACAAAACTGTGGCTTTTCTTTATATTGACGTTTTGCGCCATTTTTAAAATAAACGTAGACAGCGCTGGCTTTAGATAGGCTAAACGTGACCTAACAATCTTGAGTAAAAGTTGCCAACTCACAGCAGTTATAAAAATAGCATATTCACAAGAAGCATCACTTCATTTTACGACGGAGTCTTCGAGAAACAGTCTTAAATAAGCTAATGTAATACGCTTTTTTTTTTTTTTTCAAAGATAGTTTCCCTGTCGTTACAAACAATAACTAAAGGATGCAGTTCGATTTGATGATTGTTTAATAACTATCATTACAAATAGAAGTATGGGGCAAATAATTTTTTTTTTTTAAATATTTGGTATAAAGTGTATACACAATATTTCATTATTAGGATTCATTTTGAAGGAATAAGTTATTTCTGTCTCTTATAATATATTAATTATATACATGTTTTTATTTGGATCTGAATTCTATTGCATGGTGCCTTTAAAAAAGGCGGTAGGTAACTGAAAAGCATCCAATTTGTCTAAGCAAATATGTACTACTGTTTTTTTTTTAATTCAGGTGTTTATATATGGATATAATCACTTTTTTGCATTATGCTTTTGCATCACTTTTTTTGCACGACTTTTTTCACCAGACATTAATAAGTTAAAGAAATCAAACCTCTCTTAATTCTTAAGTGTTCTTCGATATTAACCTATTTACAGCGCCTGATTTATCCTAACGCTTGAGAGACCCAGGCCTCGGGTCCCTAGGTTTCTGGGGGCCCTCTAAATGTTTCAAATTATTCTTTTTTGTGTTTTTTCTTAAATTATCTATTAGAGTTAGGAGTTAACAAAAATTGAAATACATATAAGCTTAATTGTAGTAATACATTATAATTTATTTGTGTTACAAATATGCAAAAACACTTCATGTAAATTTAGTTTAAAGTAACGTTCCTGACAATTTTGTGCCTAGGGACCCTCGCATTCCTAGATCAGGCCCTACTTTTCTATACCTGCTTTTATATCTAGTAGCGGTGAAAACAATTTCTATAAAAAAAAGTGTGTCAGACAATTTATGTTTAAATTATGTGAATAACCCTATAATTTAGTATATTAGCTTTTTTTTCTAAATAAATTTTAATAGACATAAACTGTTCCAGTTCCTAAATGTCCGCAAAAAGATTATATAATTGTTAATGGGTAATAAGCTTGTATTTACTTTTTTTTAATTTTCTTGTTAAAGATTTAGTGACTTAAAAAAAGAAAAACTTCAAGTACTTAATAACGACTCAGCTTCGAAAAATACATTTTAAAAGTTCAATTTAAATTTTAAATAATTCGCTTTTTTTTTTTTTTTTTTTTTTTTTTTTTTTTTTTTTTTTTTACAGCCTGTTGTTTTATACCTAATTTATTTACTGTCTTGTGTCTAAATTTTACCTATAATTCTATAGGAGACTTTTAAAAACCACCTATAATTATAGCGTATTTTTACTTTGAGTTCTAATGGGCATATTTTCCCATTATATTAAATAAAAAAAGTAAAATAGCAAATAAACCAACCGCAAATGAGAGGTCTTCAATGTATCATTAAAGCAACAGCCTATTTGGATAACTTCCAAGTCGTCATTTATCTCTAACATTTTTTAAACATTTTCTTTTTAATATCAAGAGCACCAAATGGCGTGTTTTCGGTAAAAAAAAAATTCTTATGAGTTGTTTTAAATATACTTGTAATTTCTGAATTATATGTTTAGGTAACATCATATAAAGTCTAAGAATTTTGTACATATAGTTAAAGAATTTGGGGTATAATTAAAGAATTATGGATTCGGACAACATAGCGTACAGTTTAAAAGTCTGTATTTGCGAGCATTTCATCAAAAAATAACCAAATTATTTAGAATATAATTCATAAATATTATGTTAAAATTGCCAAATATAGCTGTTATAGGTTTAATTGACTTATTTCTCCAATTATGTGGTTGTTTAACAAAATTTTCGTTATTACAGATACTTTGAATAGTTTAGATTAATTTTAAAATCTAGAAAGTTGATGGTACTGATAACGCGATGACAATTTTCGCAGGTAAAAATATCTTGTTGGTCACTTCATGTTGTGTTTACAAGAAAATTTTATTTCACTTTTCAATAAATTTTGGCACTCAGCCAACCATATTGTTACTCTTGCTTCGTAACTCTCTAAAGGACTCTAGGGACACCTTGTCAATTTGATATGTATTTTCTTTTTTTGCTATAACCATCGACTCACTTTTGTGTCTACGACTACCTATGTTCAGCCTCGGCTAATAATGTTCGGTTCGTATTTTGAAACCAACTCAGAAAACAAGGGAAATCCTGGATCAGGCATTGGCACAAACTACTAGCCTTTGTCAAAGACTTTTTGATGGAACTGACCCACATTTGTCGGAACTAAATCGCATTTTGTCGGAACTAAATCGCATTTTGTCGGAACTAAATCTCACTTTGTCGGAACTAAATCTCACTTTGTCGGAACTAAATCTCGCTTTGTCGGAACTAAATCTCGCTTTCTCGGAACTAAATCTCACTTTGTCGGAACTAAATCTCACTTTGTCGGAACTAAATCTCATTTTGTCGGAACTAAATCTCACTTTGTCGGAACTAAATCTCACTTTGTCGGAACTGAATCTCACTTTGTCGGAACTGAATCTCACTTTGTCGGAACTAAGTCTCACTTTGTCGGAACTAAGTCTCACTTTGTCGGAACTAAATCTCACTTTGTCGGAACTAAATCTCACTTTGTCGGAACTAAATCGCATTTTGTTTGGACTATCTCTCATTCAATGAAGTTAAACCATATTTTGATGAAGCCTAATTACGTTACATGGAGGGAAAATGTACTAAAACCTTTTACGTGTAGCTCGATGGCAAAGGAATTTTCCGTTATGAATCGTCTATCACTGTGGTCAGTGCGATCTGGGAGCAATTAAAATCGTTCAGCCGTAGCTGTAATTTAAGCCTGGGTCACCTCATTGAGAGACGAGCAGCTCTTTATCAGAGCCACCGTGACCCTGTTAATTTGATATAGCGCTTACTCTATCATTGTTGAAACTTTATTAGGGGTGGCTCCCCCTTAATCCACCTACTTTCTACTTGGGTGTATATGTACAGCTGCCATTGTCCGGTTAGTTGTATCCGTTGGTTGTCCACCGTTTTATTAATTTGAGAACAGCCTTTAAATTGAATACAACACATGGAAAAGTATTTTAAATATAAAAAGTTAATTGTTTTTATTTTCCTGCTTGAAAGAGACATTCGTGTTTGTTGGTCGAATAATAAAAATATTTTATTGACTTCTATACTAGTGACCCATTGTTATGAAACAAAAGGGACTAAGCATATCATGTATGGCAACTTTTTTTTTCTTCTCCACCCTCTTGAAATCTTCATGAAAATGGACATCGCATATTGTCTCACGTGATTTCCTTGTCTCCCACAATAGACGCAGGAAGTTCTTCAAAAATTTACGATATTTTTATGAGAATAACTTTAAAAACTTCTCAGACTTTATTTTGAAAGAACTTTTGTATTACAATGATCTTATCAGCGCGTGATGTTTGTGTGTGATATATAAAAACTTACAACCGTTAATAACAAGTGAGAATTTTGTTGTTGGTAGCGAAATAGCATTTCAGTTGAATTTTTGTCAAATGTTGTTAAAATTTTCGGACTAATCAAAAATTTATGGAACGTATACCATGAAATTAAATACACCTAAACTACGAAAAGTAACTGAACCGTTTTAAATAAAAAAATTTAAATATCGAAAACTAACTCTTATGTGTCTAAAATATGTGTCAAATCATAAATAATAAATCAAATTGCCACCATAAATACAGTTGTATACAGTGATTGAATATCAAGATTGGTTTGGTTTTTAGATATTTTAGCTCAATTAAAATTCGGAATTTATAAAACTATAATAAAATATCTCAATTTATAAAGCATGAATACAGTTGTAAAGAGTGGTTAAACATGAAGATAAGATTATTTATTTAGATAAAAGTATATTTCAGGTTAGGTAAAACTCTCAATTAATTAAACTAACGAATAATTGATGAGCTTAGTAGATAAGAGTTCTAAACTACAATTCGTAAAAAATTAAGAGTTTTTGAAGATCTTATTTTAGTTTTATTTAACTGTACAGCATTAATTTATTTAGCTGATCTATTAAATATCGGAAATACTAGTTGAGATTTTTTAAATATATTTAGAGTGAATAAAGGTTCCAAGCGCATTTGGTAACGAATAGTTAACGAAAAACCTGTCCTTTGACTGAAAATTAAAACATCAAGAAACATACAGTTTAAAATAATATCAGGAATTAAAATGTTTTTAATTGAAGGCTTGCTGTTATGAAATGAAGGCAAGGAATAATTTTTTTTCCTTTTGTCAACGCATTTTAAAGCATATTTACTCAAAATCATTAAAATACTATTTAGAATCTTTATCTAATATAGCTCTACTACTGCAATAATAAATATTTCTTGAAATAGTTCTATATACTCGTATATTAATTATAGCCGTTGTTGAATAACGGACCCAATTTTTGTGCCAATGTTCAACTCCGCAGCCTTGAAATTTTGAATCCAATTAAGAGACAGGAGAACTCCTGGTTCAAGTATTCGCAGAAATTTTCTTTCGAAGAGAACTTTTTGGGTATCTTGACAGCAAGGGCACTCTAACCTATTATCCGTCTACCACTCAGGATTTCTTACATCAGCACTGTGGTCGATGCGAAATTCGTATCGACCAGCCATCGCTGAGATTTGAACTTGGACCACCTCATTGGGAGGCGAGTGCTCTATCCCTTGAGCCACCACGGCTTTTTGAAAAAGTTCGATATTGTTTTGTCATTATCGTGATTTTTTTTTTAAATTTTATAAATGTTCATGTTTTTTATCAACACAAAAGAAAAAGGGGGCATCTATAGTTTAATAACATTTATTTGGATTATGGAGGAAAAAAGTAAAAAATTTTATATTTTGAAATTTAGTGGCTTCTATTTTTTAATCGATTAATCTATGTATTTCATATTTTTCATTGATATGGAAAAAGTTTTGAACTGTTAATTACTAAAATAATTTTTATTATTGCTTTTTCAATCTTTATTAAATTTGGATAAAAACTGTTACTAATAAAAACTCTTATCTATTTTAGGTAAGCTGAAAGTTTATATTCTAATGCTACAGGAAAGGTATTCATTTTCTTTTTGTTTCTTATGATTGTTTATTGTTCGCCAACTGGAAGTCAGCAGGTAGGAAATAAATGCAAGGCAAATTCCTATATTTCATCAGATAAATTTTAATTATCTAAATCACTAAATGTTACAGAAAACTAGTTCTACTTTGCATTAACCTTTTGACATAGAATTTTTATTAAATATATTTTTCATTATTTTGTCTTAATTTCGGTTATTAGAAAAATATTTTATTTAACATCTTAATAATTTATAGTTATGAAAAACAGCATGAAACACAGGTTTCTTTTTTTTGCTTTTTTTTTTTTTTTTNTTTTTTTTTTTTTTTTTTTTTTTTTTTTTTTTTTTTGCTTTAAAGTTAAAATGTTTCAAGCATGGCACACTTCCAAACAATATTTCAACTTTGCGCTTATTTGTGGTTCTAAAAGTTGGATCAAAATGTTGCAGTTGGATCAAAGAAAAACGGTTACTCATCAATGAAATTTCTTTAATTTACAAAATCAATTATACGTTTTTTAATATAAATGAAAAAAAAATTCAAACTAATTTTTTTTTAATTTTATATTTTAGTACAAGTATAATTCCCAAAATCTAATAGATTTTTTTAAATAACTATTAGACTGTTTCTTATAATTAAAAAAAATATTTTTGCTTTGTTTAAAACGTCAGAAAAAAATATGTATAAAAGTAACAGATTTTCCTTCTGTATTAAAGGGTTAATCATAGTTACGGAGGAACAGAATTTCTGACATTTTTATGATGGATTAAAATGTAGCAGAGTTGGTTTATTTTTTTAATTAATTCACACATTTTTGTTTATTTGTAATCGATAACATTTGTAACAAATTTGATGTTTGCAATTTCATAATACGTCTAGAAAATACATTAAGAAGCTAGTTTCTTGCTTTAGATTTTTAGCTAAGACAAAACTGTTATCTTACTGTTAGACATCAATTAATAAAAGAAAAATTGAACTAACGCGTGGAAAAATTTACCTCAATCGAATCGAACATTGCCAAGTTTACTTTTTAACGTAACATATTACATTAGGAATAAATTCGTTGTCGCACCTCTGTCAGACATATAGCATATCAGACACGTTGATTGCCTTATGCACCAAACTGCCCTCTGAAATTCGCCCAAGGATGTCAGTGATCCAGTCTCTACTAAATGGCGCGTGTATCCTGTACTTGCGAACCACTCTGTCGTTTTCATTTTCCCATTACTATCAGTTTTGCTTCGACAAATTGCTCCAAAAAAGAAGAAAAAAGCAAATTCTAAGATTCTTTGATTGTTTTCTTAAGGTGTCGTTGTCCACGAATTTAAAGCTGTTTGGTCTGAGGGATATGCATTCAATGTTGTTGAGCATGTTTAGGGAAAAACTTGTTTTTTCACTAATATGGCTGTTAGTGGCATTCAAAAGAATTTAAGTTGATACAGTTTTCTTTTCTTTTTTTAATTGCTAAGTTTTTTTAATTAAAAAAAATTATTTTATTTGAAATTATTATTTTTATCTTGAGAAATACGTTTTTACTTGAAGAAAAAAAATTTGATAATTTGAGAAATCTTTTGATCTCTTAATTTTGTATCTTATTAAAGGAGTTCGTTAGTCCTTCCTCTTTATCTAATGAGCATCTGTCTTTTTTAAAATATCTTAAACCTTTTTTTTTAGTTCTTATGAAATTAACTCAGAAGCTTCATAAATTAATGAATAATTCTGCAGATTCAATGCAAAACAAATCGTTTATGGGTTTAATTTCATCCAATTTAAAAAGTTCAAAGCTAAGTCACTAGTTTAGTCACTTGATTGGGTCACTAGCTTAATGTAATTGCAATAAATATGTTTTGATTTTTAAGTTTAATCATTCTCTCATGGTTTTGGTTCTTAAAAAGTTTTTATACTACATCTGTTAAATTAAAAAAAAGTTCATATACGTTTTATGAATTTACAAAATATTGGCTAGAAAATATTTTATTTCGGCTAGTGTCTTTAGAACTAAAATTTCATGCCCTGTCCTACATTTACTGACTACTTCAATTATGCTTAATTTTATTAAATTGAAGGAGTTGAGGTTAAAGCGAGGTAAATAGCCTTTTTATCATGCAAAAGCATGTGACGAAATGTCTTGAAACTATGTACAACTCAACGTCAAATTAAAAAGTTTTGAGGTCATTCATGACAGCCCCTCCACCCACGCATATTGCACAAGCCTCAAATTTCAACACACCTGTTCTCATATATGCTACGCCCCATACACAGGTCACGCCGCCCCATGCCTTCAGCCCTCTGGTTTCGCGTGACCCATTCCCTGTTGTGCCCCACTTTCCAGGATTTCCAGACTCGATCGGCAGGCTTCTGTGTTGTCTATCGATCTGCCTGGAAGAATGTCTGTGACGTCACGGGATTTCTGGGATCGATAGACACAGCTCGGGCATTCACCTGCGGGCTTCAAATTTCGGAAAAACTGTTAACTTTCACTTCCGAACGAGGCACACACCCCTTTCTTTCTAGTCTTGTCGATCGTGTTGGGATCTTTCTGTGACAGTTTTTTTTAAACCCCTTGAATTTTTTTGCTTGTTATAGCGATTGGAAATTATTTTGCATTTTCATTTAAGCTTATATTACAATTATTGCGTTTATATGAAGCATGATTTTTTTAAAATTTATTTTTATGTTTTATTTTCTTCCGTATATGGTTTCTAACTTTTGATAGTGCACTTGCAGTGTTTACATATGTTTCTATTTTTAATTTGTTTAGTTTTTTTTATACAATATTGGACTGTTGAAATATTACGTAAGCACCTAACGAGGGGAAGGGTTTGTGATTTGCTTATTTTTGCTAATGAACAGCGAGGAGGGGTATGAACACTGCTTACATAAGAGAATGAAATCCCCTTATTTTCTCTTTTTTTTGCAAAATAATAAATAACAAGAAAGCTACTAAAAACTTTAAATTTGGAATTTGCGGAAAGAAAGAAATGAAAAAAAAAACGAAATAGTTTCAGAGGCTAAGAGTTTTAACCTCGGAAGAAAAACACATAAGATTTCTAAAGACTATTTTACTCAAAATTTTATTTAAAAGTATCAAAAAAATTTTGTTTTAACAAAATCGGTCTTTTATTGAATTTAATCCTAAAATTAGAGCTCTGCTATAGAAGTAATAGTTAAGGCGGAAAAAAATAGGGATAAGCATTTCTTATGCGAGCATTGAGAAAGTTTATAATTTGCTTAATTTTGCTGACAAGACGTGGAGTCTAACATATGCAAAAATATGCTTAATAAATAGTTGAACAGACCTTATATTAAAAAATTATTTTTCCGAATCACGTTGCATGCATAGTTTTTACACAGGCATTTCAAGGATGGCTTTGACAAAGGCATTCCAAGGATGACTTTGACAAAGGCATTCCAAGAATGACTTTGACAAAGGCTTGACGACAAATGCATTCCAAGGATTTCTTTGACAAAGGCATTCCAGGGATTTCTCTTACAAAGGCATTCCAGGGATTTCTTTGACAAAGGCATTCCAGGGATTTCTTTGACAAAGGCATTCCAAAGATAGCTTTTACAAAGGCATTCCAAAGATAGCTTTTACAAAGACATTCCAAAGATAGCTTTTACAAAGGCATTCCAAAGATAGCTTTTACAAAGGCATTCCAAAGATAGCTTTTACAATGACATAAAACACATAGCCTTTTCAAGCACATTACATGGATAGCTTTTACCAACACATTACACAAATAGCTTACATGCATGAATTCTGCTAATTTTTTATTTGTCAAATTTTTTATTTGTTTGGAATCTTTGTATAATAAGCTACCACACTGGAGAGAGAAAAAAATCGAAAATAAATTTATTTTATCTGTGTACTGTAATTTTAGTTAAGTGTTTTTCATATTCGTAAGGGAAAGAAAATAGTAGCCCAGCTTCTTTTTTAGAAATCAATCGAAAAGCACTTACGTTGTTTGTTGGGTTTTTTCCCCTCAATGGCACTGCTGTTTAAGTATTAATTAACAAATACCATAAGAATTCTTTAAAACTAAATTTAGACAAAATGTATTACTTTTGTTTAAGTAAGTACTTATTCAGCAAAACATCGTTTTGTGCTTACAAAGCAAGTGAGACTTGATTCTTGTGGGAGACTGCTCCATTAAATTGAAAATTGCGACACTCAAGATTTGCTTTAAGAAAAGGCAAAAAATAGCGGAGACAGCTACTTTTCTTCCATTCAATCTGCGTCCCAGGATATGATGTTCCCTCCCATCTTTCATCTGGAAAATGGATTGCTGGGGCGGCCCCCACTTGCGCCCCACTCAACCTTCACTACGAGTTTCCGGCTTGTTCCGAATTGGAAACAGTTGTTGTCCCCATAGAGATAGAAAGTGAAGTACAGGGGATTGTGTCCTCATTGAATCATTAATTTGCAGAATGTAGAAATTTGTGACAGATAATGTGTTGTTTTAATGGTTCTTTTTTTCACCAGTTTGAATGCTAAGGGATTAATATTCTTAAAATTGCTGCTTGTTACTGCTTAAAGTTAAATACATAATGTTATTTTAACAGATGTGTGTTTTATAATTGATACTAATGAATTCCCGAAGTATTTTTGACCTTAATTTGAAAAGAAAATTTTAAAAAAATTGATGTTTCATAATCTTGATAAAATTGATCTTGATAAAACGCAAAACCTTAAAAGCAAAAAATGGTTTTTTCAGCATGAAATTTTATAATTTTTATCAGTACAATAATTTTTTATGCGACAATTACCGATCATATGAATTATTCTGCTTTAATTTGCACCTAAGTATAATTTTCCCCTCATAGAGTATCTTCAAATTGTTTCCCCTTCATTTATCTCTTAGCGTTTCAATCTTAATTTAATTTTCATAAGGTTCGATATAATTTTATTTAATGGTAATAAACTATTGTTTAGTTGAAATAAGTATTACAAAACCTTTAGTTGTGGTTTTAATTTGATCGTAATGTATAATTATAATGGAAAGCATGCATCAAAAGTTAATTTTCTTTAAATAAAAAAAAAACTACGCTATAGTTTAACAAAAACTGATGCTCTCATTTGCATTCTTTTTAGAAGTCTGTAGATACATTTTGAATGCATTCTCTTCACGTATAAGACATGGTGGATGCATTTTGCATTTCTTTTTCATATTTTTTAAAATTTAGTAGAATTATGCATACAAACCACTCTAAGCAGCCATATATTTTAATATTTAAATAGAAAGTACAAATATTCTCTGATTAACTTAACAGCAGTTTAATTTTAAATCAAATAAATGGGCTCAAATTTTTATATTAATGATGCTGCATAAATTTTTTTTCTGCAAAATAAAATAGTTTTCACTTTGACTGTTTCGCTTAGTTTGCAGAGAAAGCAATCGTTTTGAGTAACGAGTTTTAATAACAAAGTAACTCACAATTTCACGTGTTGGAAAAAAATTAAAGTTTGAAATTTTATTATTGGATACCTCTAGTGACATCACAGGTAACATCGTATCATTTGCTGATTCAAAAACCAATCAGGTTCAACACACACACGTGACTTTTCTTACTGGTATTCAACTGAATCTGAATTAAATCATATGGTTAGGCATAATCACTTCAAATATGGAGATAATATTTTAGCTATCAAGTAAGTTTTAAATACTAACTAATCTTTACTATTTTCAAAGCATATCTCAAAAAAAAAAAACGCTTAGCTAATTTTTTTTCTTTTAAAAATATAAGTGTGTTTAAAATTTAAAACAATGAATATTTCCTAAGTATCACTGTTCTATTGGTCGAGCATCCATAGCACATTGCTTAAGACCTTGTATCATAGAGACTATAAGATTGGATGAGTTTTATCCTCGGTGTCGAAATGAAGCTCACACAGCCTTAGTTGAGATATAGAGCCGGTCCGTGCGCAATACTTATTGCATTGTACCCTCACGAACTTGTGTAACCCTAACCTCCACTACCACATTGATCCTAAATGACCAGTAACGGGACCGCTTTACTTTTAGTAATATTTTTTCATGCTATTTATAAAGTTTGATTTTGAGAATTTTACAAACAATACGTACAATAAGAACTAGAACGTACGTAGAAATTATAAGAAACAATAAAGTTTTACATAAAACGCATTAAATATGGATTAACCCTTACACAAAAGCAATAAAATGTTATTGCATCGCTGAAGTTTTTTATATCAACTTTACGTTAAAACAATGGCCTATTTATGTCTAATTTAAGGAAACTGCTCAAAAAGTAATGTATAGTTTGCAAAACAAATCATCGGAAAAAACTATCATTTAAATTCAGAAAAAGCTAAATCATTTAGTTTTTATCATCCACGAATATATTATCAGATATATTATTCATAGCGCTTTAATAAAGATGACAACTGTACAATTTGATCCATAGCGCTTTAATAAAGATGACAACTGTACAATTTGATCAATCTTACTTTGCATATGACAATAATCTTAATTCACTCCTACACAAATTCATGAAAATAAATTCTTATTATTTCATCACTTTGAGGGTCTCTTGACAGTTCTCCGATAACTTAGTTCTGGAATACCCCCCCCCCCCACCNCCCCCCCCCCCCCGCCATTTCCATTCTATTTATCACAGGAATCGATAAAAACATCAACTTTCGGGTGCTTCACGTAAGTGTCCTCCCAATCTGTGAGGGGGCGCGTCGATCACTAGATAACCCCGTCATCAGTCACTTAAATAGCTCCCGCTTCCGGATGTTGTTGTTCTATCTTATCTTTTCACTTTCTATGTTTTTTTCTTCTTTAATGTTCCTTTATTTGCAGGCCTTACCCATCAATCCAAACAATTTTTTTGTGATAGTCTGCGAGTAATCCTTTGTTAAAACACGCGATGAAAAACTTATTCCGAAGAGTCAAAGAACTTCTTTCGTCAAAGATGATGGTGGAAAGTAGCTAGTATCTACAATACATAACTGTTATTTTTGAGAGAACAATTGTTCTTTTTTTATATATATATATTTATATCTTCACACATTGTCATCAATATTTTTATGATTTCGTGCAAGCTGGATTGAGAAAATACAAGCTTTAGGATTATTTTTATTATTGAACTACTAATTTTTTCATTTTTCTTTGGCTACTTTTTTTTATAACTTTTGTGAGAAAGCACTTTCTTTAGTTTTGCGTGTTAATAAAATTGTGTTCACGTCGTTATGGCAACTAGGTTACTCCTTTTATTATTATTTTTTTTTAATAATAAACTTCCTGTTTTATTTTTATTGGGTTATTAAGCAGCGTTGACCGATTGATCGACACTCTTTTTCATTAATGTTTATATTTAATCATTTTATGTATATTTTCTGTTGTAAATACTTCCATAAATAAACTATTATTTAATGGTTGATCGTCAATTTTTCATTTTATCAATTTCATCTAAAATTCCGAATTTATTTAACTTGGAATGTTCTGAAATCGAAGTATAATTGCAAATTTTTATTTTCTTCGTTTCTCTAGTTGGACTTTTCTTAATTTCTTTGTATTGTACTAGTCATTTCTTTTGTTCTTGAGTCTGTTTTTCTGATCTTTATTTTTGTTTTCAATTCTAAAGTCTATTTCAATTCTTATTCGTATTTCTCTTTCATCATATGCTCATATTTCTTCTATTGGTATTACTGTTCTCTTTACTTATTTTCCTGAGCTTTCATCTCTATTTTCATAATATTCTTATTCCCCTCTTTTTCTCTTTATCTTCCTTAACTCTTCCTATCTCTTGTTATTCTTAGATGTTCTATTATTTACATTTGTTATCCTATTTAACTTATTGGGCATCTTAATATTTTTATTTTGTCTGTTTCTTTATTTGTTAATTCAGTCTTTTCTACGCTTTTTTTCCTCCATTGTCACCAGTTTTGCTCTTTTTCGTTACCAGTTTTGCTCTTTTTCGTTACCAGTTTTGCTCTTTTTCGTTATTTTCGTTTCGTTTCTTTATTTTCCTGGTTTTATTTGTCATTTATATATTGTAATATCTGTGTTTCAAACAGTTTTTCTCAGCAAACTATACAGCTTGTCATACTCTTTTTATTTCTTACATACTTTTTCTAAAATAAATAAATTTTCTATGAAGTTTGCGAACTACTATCGAGATAATCGCTTCTAATGAAGTATAAATATTTTTCTTTAAAACTGGTCTAGCTGCTGTAAATCACTTTATTAAAATTGAAAGACTGAAAAATCGAAAATTTAATTAGGAAAACCATTTATTTAATTTCTTTAAAACTAGTTTTTTGTTCCAGCATTCTCATACAAAGTTTATATATACGTATATATATAAAATGCCATAACCTATTTACACTTTTTTAAAAAAAAAATCGTTTACAATGTTTTATTTTTTTGTTACTAACCCTTCGAGTTATATGTATACACTGTCAGCCACCACAGCTTTTTACCATTCCAGACGTATACCTAATGCCAGTCATCGAACCTTTTTTATCATTCTAGTAGTGTGGCTGATGTCAGTCCCCATCACAAAGGACCATACTCATCTTATAGTATTAAATAATACTGTTATCTTAAGTCATTAGGTTTTGGGATGTATAAAATTCAAAATGTTTTACAAATTATTTTTCAGTGTAATGTCTGTTCTCTTCCTTAAAAATAAGCATCCCTTCATTATCTTGAATAAAATTAACATCCTGACCCAACAACAAAAATTAATTTCAACCAGTATGACAACCATGTATTTACTTATACGATTTTTTTGCTGTCGTATTAAAGTGCAACATTATTATATCAATTAAATAGATTAATTAGCTTGAATATTAGGATCTTCAATTTTAGTTCAAAGAGCAGAAAAGTAATTTATAAAATGTGTTCCTCGCCCCCCCCCAACAGCAATTATCCGGCTACTGCTTGACCACGAATGCCCGAATTTCGTCTGGGAATAAAAATCTTATTTTTCGCTAACCCTTTGTTTCCGTAAGTTTGTTGTCGTAAGCATTAATAAAATTGTCGTTTTATTTCTCACGATTTTTGTACGCAGGCCGTAGAAGTTCAGAAGTTTTATTAGATCTTTTATTTAATCGTGAATTATAACCACGAGGCAATAAAAACGAGTTTCCTTCGTTTATTCATTTTTCGTTCTCTTATAATGAGATTTTCTTCGTTGTTTCTAACAGAAAGATGGAACTAGTCACGATACTGCCAGTAATTACGCGTGCTTAGGTTTTTTTTTTTTTTTTTTGATGTTTCTCTTCATGTGAGTTTAATGTTCAAATATTTTATTTGATCATATTAAATGTTTCTAATTTATAATTGTTTTTATGGAAATGCTAAGAACTTAAAAATGTTATGTTTTTATAACCCATCAAGGTTTATTACTAATGTCTCAAATTCGTAATTTCTGTTTTTTTTTTTTTTTTTTNTTTTTTTTTTTTTTTTTTTTTTTTTTTTTTTTTTTTTTTTTTTTTTTTTTTGTACAAAATGGTTTTTGTGCACTTTGGATAAATAAGTTTAACATTTGTATTAAGAAACTCTATTAAAGTAATATATTATGCTAAAGAAATGAAGAAAATACTTGTAGATTGTAGGAAATTATATTACTGTAAATATAGTAATTTTTTTAACGATCAGTTGGGTATTGAATTATTTTTGTAAAAAGGATGTTAATTTATCAATAAATGTAAACTGAATGAACTAAAGCATTCTTTAATGGAAAAAAATATTTTTTAAAACTATTTGAGAAATTTACTATTTTTCAATAAATATTGTATTTTTGAACTACTTATACTATTTTTTTTTTCCTTTCAAATTTTGGATTTTGTGTGTTTGGGTTAAAAGGTTGCATATAACTATAATAAAAATTTAAACTATTCATTTCATACAAATAAAAAAAATTATTAACGTTAAACTTATAGCTTAGTATAATTTATTTTTTGCATTACTATTTATGTAGACTAGTTTTTATAGTTGAGCGGTAACACCCCCCCCCCTAAAAATGTTCTCATCATGATTTAACCGATAACTCAACTTCAAAAATATTTTAAAGACCAAGCCTTTGTACTCTTCTTTATCTCATATTTCGTAGCGAAATGCTAGATCAACCAATGTCTAAGATTGAAACTGTTGAGTTATTATGTAGGATATTCTATAATTAAAGTTCTTTTTGAATATTTTCGGAATCTTTGTCAAAAATAACGTCAAAAAATTTACATTTCGATTTTTGTCGAATTAATATTTAAGAGAAGGAGAAAAAAAAACATGAATCTTGAAATCTAACAAATCATTACTGAGTAAGGCAGGTATAAGAACACCAAGTTCTGTAATAGTTTATAACAGTTTAACTGCTGGGTAAATATGATAATGTGTCTCTGATCACCTAGTCGTTAATCTAACAGGTCCATCTCTACTTCCGTAATAGTGGTTCTTCGAATTATGCATCTCCATTTAACACGTTGTATGCCACGCTTATTTTACATGGCTTGCCCGTCTGCCCAAAATGATTTTCTCAGTATGTATTACATTAATTTCTTCAAACCATTTTAGTAACGATAACATAAAAAAATTAAAAGCATTAAAAATTTAGTCAAATTATGTGTTTCTAATAATCTTGGCTTCGTCGGTCACCGGTGACCCCCATGACGCTACGAGCAAACTCAGTGCCAGTCACCGGTGACCCCCATGGCATTCAACGTGTTAAATATTAACTTGATTGCCCTCATACATATTTCTTTTACTTCCTTTTTGGCAAGGGAGTTTTCGCGAATTTACCTTACATTTCATATGCACCTGTGCATGAAATTTAAAACCCGTTCAAAACATGCTCTCGTTTCTTTTCTTTTTTTTTTCTATTCTACATATTTTTACGTTTTATGGGAGTGACTTTACTGAGCTACAAGCACACTGTCCATAGCTGGTGAATGTTGTTTTCTGTTTAACCCTACCTTCAAATTAACAACAGACATATTACAGATCAAGAATTCCAACACAAAATAAAAGATGGCGGATTCGTTATTATTAAATATTGAAATAAATCGTGTAATTTTACGATTAATTTAATAAATTACACGTTGATTGCCAAATTGTCCACATGAAACTAGATATTTTTTCGTTATTTTGAAATTATATATATTTAAATATACAATTTAGAATATATTTAAAATATACAATTTATGTTGGAAGAAGTTTAATTTCCATAATGTCCACGTCCATTGTAAATGTTTGTTTTAATTTTGTGGTTGAAGTTAAAATAATGTTCTACGTAAGCGTTTTTGACGTGCTGGTTTTTATTTTATTTTTATTCACTTAAGTTTGATATTTTATCACGGGTGCTTGCGCATTTCACCCGAACTGAAACATGCGTAATTGAAGTGCGCATGCGCAACAGAATCTGCATTAACTTCCTATTAAATCTGCCCGTTTTCTATATCGTTATTTAATTTAAAATAAAAAAATAAATAAAATTAACACCTTTAAGATAATCATATCCATATTTTGTGAGAAATTTTTAATTACCTCAAGCAATTAACGCGAGTTTTTTAATCCGTTGCCACTTTATTTCATAATTGCGAAAATGTTATGGTATCAGTGATTTTTTTCCCCTCCTTGCTCGGTGATAGAAGCCAGAATAAATATTAAGAATGTTTCTCATTAAAACGTTCCGCGCGTGTGGGACGCCAACCGTGTCAAAAAAATGCGTCATAACAGTTAATGGAAGGGCGCTGGGAGGATAGCTCCACAGAAATGATGATAGATGAGAATATCAGCGCTTGTCTGTTATTAGCTTGTTATGCGTTAAATAAAATATGATTTATTAGCGGTAGAATTGTACTCTTATACCAGCTACTATTTTTCTTAAATTAAAAACTGTTTTATGCACTAAAATGAAAACCGATGTCCCAGCATTTGATTAAAGGTTTTGATCCTAGGACTTGTTATGATGGATTGAAATTTGTATTTGTTTCATAAACCCGTTTTTTTTTTGTATGAGGGGGATATTTTTTAATATGGGTTTCATTTCTACCAGTTGTATGGTAGTTATTTTTGGAGAAACGATTACCCCTAGTGTTACGCTATAAAAGAAAGTTTTCTAATGCAGCAGTGGAAACTAAGAACAAGAAGCAGACTTGAATTATAACAAGATTTTATTTTTCTAGTTTTTTTTTAAACGTTCTCTTTCGGCCCATTGAAGCTGTTTCTGACTCTTGTGCCATTAAACTGTGACTTTTGTTTCTTTCATTTTCAGCCATTCAGAACTGTAGAGTCTGGAGTTTTTCTTTATACTGCAATCGAAAGTAGTTATAACCAGAACTGTAGAGTCGGGAGTAGTTTTTTTTTTCTTCTCCTTTTCTGCGATTCAAAGTAGTTACAACCAGAACTGTAGAGTTGGCAGTTTTTCTTCCCCTTTCTGCGATCCAATATAGTCATAACCAGAACTATCAAGTTATCTTTTCTGCGATTCGAAGTAGTTACAACCAGAACTGTAGAGTTGACAGTTTTTCTTCCCCTTTCTGCGATCCAATATAGTCATAACCAGAACTATCAAGTTATCTTTTCTGCTATCCAAAGAAGTTATAACCAGAACTGTGAAGTCGGGAGTTGAGAATTGAGTCTTAACTCCCACCTATACCCAATTAAAATTTCCACTGAGTCCAGGAAAGTATTAATATTAAGTAAATGTTAATTTCACACGAAATAACTCTACTTTTCATGCACAATTATAATAAAATATACTTTAATGAAAATTGCGTTTTATGTTGTAACATAACAGTTGAAGAAATAAATTCTAAAAAAGATATTTGTACAAATTATTGAAAATGTACAAAACCTTTAAAAGAAAAGACTTATCTCCTGTATACCCCCAGGCATAATTTATAAACGTTTTATGACAAAGAAATTGTGTAGTTAATACTCGTGAACTAGCAAATGATAATAAATCGAAAATTTATCGAATTCATTCGAAAATTTATACTTAGCTGTTTTGCTCAATGAGCTTTGTTTTGGAATTTTATAAATTAAAAAAAAGCATATTAATAAATCATTTATTAATATAAATTTTGCAATAATTCTATTCATTTTTTTTTCAATAGTTCAGTTAAACATGGACTCAGAAACATTTAAATGTGATCAATAAAATTTGTGATTAATAATAATCTATACAATTGTCGTTATATTGATTTGAATGAAGTTTTTAATTGCGCAATTGTAAATATTTAAGTTTTCATAAAATCATTTTATCTACAAAACCATACTTTCAGTTTTTCAGATTCTTTAAAAAAATCTTTAGACTCCGACTCTGCACCTCATCTCAGTTTATAACACTATTTAATTTTCCAACTTTTTAGAACACAATCTCGCAGTTTGGTTGCTGCCAACTAATTTGCCCTCAAAAAGTTTTTCTAATTTTATCTGACAACAAACTAGCAACCGAATTGACTAAGTTCAAGTATCTGTTTTAAATTTAGCATTTTTTATTTAAAAGAAGTTGTTTTAAGTAAAATGCAATCTCTGTTAGGTTTTTAGAAATGAGAAACTGTAAATGAATTGCTGTGTAAAAGATTTATCCTTTCTGTTAAAAGTTTTACACCACAATATCGTTCAATTTCACTGCAACAATGCGTAAAGAGCATCTGTGTTATCTTATTTTTTGATTACTCGATGCTGTGCTTCATTTTTAATTGGGACGTTGCTAAATTTAATACTTTATTTAAAGTGCAAGTTTGTACATTATGATGATTCAAGGTACCTATATAATAGTACATCGTTGTATCGAAAGCACAATACAGAACTGTATCCTTATAAATAGATATACATATTTGTATTAATAAAATAGATAAATTAAAATAATTATAGGAATTCGCATATTTTTTTATCGATTTAACTTTGTTTTTACTACTTGTTTACTACGTTTTTTAGAAAAATCTGTTAAAAAAATTCTGCCATATTTTTTTTTTTTTTTAAATGCATTTTAATTCGTGGAAAAGATTAGGCAACCCATACCAAAATTTGAGAAGTGACCCAGACGTTGAGGAAATCTATACCAACTATACATTCAATCAAGAATATAGAATTTATTACCTTTTCGTGTATAAAATCCGTATGCTAAAATCTGAAGAGGAAAATTTTTGATTCTGACCTTTTTTTTAATCAGGAGTGGCTGACAGGAACTTATGGACTTTTTTTTTACTTACGCATAGATGCCCTTTAATAAAATATTTCTTGCACGTTTTTTATTTCTTCCATTTCAACCCATGAATCAGTCTGAAATTTTTGGAGAAAGAGGCTTTATGCGGCATGAATGAATAAATTTCATTCATCAAATGTTTTTTTTTTTTAATCCTATATTATTCATGTCGTAGTAGTAACAGTTGCTCTTTCGACCGCCGAATGAAACAGACTTTTCTTTGGAAAGAAGCCAAGGTAAACCCGTCGCCTTTCTCATGAACTTGGATGTCGAAGTTAGAAAAATATTTAATCTAAATACAAAAGTTCCTTAATTTCTTCTTAGAAATTTAATATAATTCTAGGCGTTTTTCTATAGAACTATGTGTGCTACTGTCGATGTAATTAATTGGTTAGTATTATAAATCACCGGTTTTTATTAATTAGTCCAAGTCGGTTAAAGTAAGTAATCTGTCAGAATTCATCAAATTTTACGGGTAATATTAATCATTACCATCTCAAAAATTCCTAGAAATTTTGATTTAAGTTACGAAATTCCGTAATACAAAAAGATGTGCAAAAAAATCTAGAATATTTCTTAATATATCTTAATATTATGAATGTTAACTTTCATATCATGTGGAGCTTTTCTGCAATATAGAGTAATATATTTGACTAAAGTAAATGCATTGAAATAAATCCATGAGTTGTTTCGAATTTTATGCGACTTATTAAATCTATATTTGAGGAGCAATATTAAAATTTCTGAACTATAGATTTCAAAAATTATTACTCATCAATAGATATATATAAAAAAAGCAGATTGAACACAAGTAAAAATCAGCATTTCACGAAATCCTCCCCCCCCCTTAGATTACTAATCTCAACGACAGTATTATCACAACACTTTATTTTTGAAAGTTGAATAAGTCTATTTGGAGCTGGAAAAAATAGTATATATATATTTTTTTCGAATTTAGTAATTATTATGGCATTTTGATGTTTCATCAACTTGTAGTTCTCAAAGCATCACCCAAATCAATTAACCTTTGCCTAAAGTTCCTTTAAACACCTCAATGTGTGAAAAAATTACTTATTCATTTTTCAAAAATAACGACTCATAGTTATTTGTAGGCTAAATAATTAAACCAAAACAATTAAATGACATTCTTAGAAAATAACTAGAAGAAGTAAATAGTTTTGCATATTTTGCAAGTATGTATAATTAACTGAAGACAAATTTTAATGTGAAATGCATTGTTTAGAAGACAATTTATGATTCAATGGAGAATTTCCTCGCCGACGCTGATACAAAACCTGAGACGTTTAAAATGGTTCATATTATTGAGATTTTTAAAATGATTCAAAACTATGGAGATTTTTAAAAGATTTCAAAACTATGGAGATTTTTAAAAGATTTCAAAACTATGGAGATTTTTAAAAGATTTCAAAACTATGGAGATTTTTAAAAGATTTCAAAACTATGGAGATTTTTAAAAGATTTCAAAACTATGGAGATTTTTAAAAGATTTCAAAACTATGGAGATTTTTAAAAGATTTCAAAACTATGGAGATTTTTAAAAGATTTCAAAACTATGGAGATTTTTAAAAGATTTCAAAACTATGGAGATTTTTAAAAGATTTCAAAACTATGGAGATTTTTAAAAGATTTCAAAACTATGGAGATTTTTAAAAGATTTCAAAACTATGGAGATTTTTAAAAGATTTCAAAACTATGGAGATTTTTAAAAGATTTCAAAACTATGGAGATTTTTAAAAGATTTCAAAACTATGGAGATTTTTAAAAGATTTCAAAACTATGGAGATTTTTAAAAGATTTCAAAACTATGGAGATTTTTAAAAGATTTCAAAACTATGGAGATTTTTAAAAGATTTCAAAACTATGGAGATTTTTAAAAGATTTCAAAACTATGGAGATTTTTAAAAGATTTCAAAACTATGGAGATTTTTAAAAGATTTCAAAACTATGGAGATTCTTAAAAGAGTTCAAAACTATGGAGATTTTTAAAAGAGTTCAAAATATCGACAAGACTTGCAAAAAAAAAAATGTTGCACTTGGAAAATAAAATGAAAACAATACATAAGATCATTTTGTGAAATATAAAGAGTAAGGGAAAAAGAAAAGCGTGGGTAAGGGAAAGAAAACATATCAGACATTCAATTTTTCTTTTTTCCTATCGCATATCCAATTGCAATCCTTTCTCATATCCCTCTTTCTCTCTAGGGAATGTTTGCTATTCATGTACGATCGATAGCCACTTTTTCAATGGACAGTAAGCCGACCGCGGTTGACCGCCTCTGCGTGTCCTGCACGCTTGGCAAGTGGGTGAGGGGTGGTGTCGTGTTTAGCCCCGATGACAGCTGCTATAAATTAGGGAAGCTAATTTTATCTATCCCCCCCTTCTCATGTAATGAAAAAATATCGCTTGGATTTATTCTTCTTTAACCTATGAAAAGATGCAGTTTTTCTTACAGCAATTATTTGTGCTTATACTGTAAACAGTATTAGTGCTATTCCTCAGCAATATGGTAACAGCTAGTTGAATAATTTATATTACATATTTTTTTATATCAAGTGGATAGTTTTTCCTGTTAACTACCACTTAGGTTTTACAGAAGCACTGGTACTTTCACCGGCGCTAGTAAATTTAACTCTTTTATTTATTCAGAGAAAAAGAGGACAGTTTACTGTTTTTTCATTGGTGACTTTTTCACCTGCTCTAGCGCAGCGAAATGGATAAACTGAAGCACTGTACCTTGACTTTAGATTCAAATATAAGGATTAATATTATCTAATATTAAGGTAAACAGAAGTAACTTGTACCTAACATGTATCTGCAAAACAAATTTTAATTATGAAACACTTGTGATACCACTTTTTTTTATTGGTGGATAAAAGAAACCGATCTTACACACATGAACGCTGTTCTCAAATGAGGTAAATGCTGGCGATTTTTTTCAAGTGTTCCATATTTTGAGTCGTGGTGGCTCAAGGTTTAGAGCGCTCACCTCCCTATTGATTGACCCATGTTCGATCCCAGCGTAGACTGGTCGATTCGAATTCTACTCCCGACTTGCACCAACCAGAGTGCTGACGTAAAATATTGTCAGTGGTAGTTGGATCATGGGTTAGTGTCCCCTTGTCAGCAGGCTAACCGTGGGAGGTTTTTGTGACTTTCCTCTACATGTAACGTAAATGCGGATTAGTTCCGTCAAAAAGTCCTCCATGAAAGATAGTTTGTCCCAATACTTGATCTAGGAGTTCCCTTATTCTCAAAGTTGCGTTCAAAATTAAAAGTTTGGAGAGCTGAACATTGATAGCAGACAACTCAAAAAATCAGATAAGCAGGCAACTAAAAAAATCTATATTATGACAAGTTGACTACTGAGTTGAACATTGATAGTCTTTAACTCAGGATTGTATCGGTTATTCAACACCGGTCATAAAATAAAATAAGTGTTACACATTTGTAAAGAAAAATAACATTGCTTGCTTATAATACTAAAAATATTACAACAAAAGGTTTCCAAAAGAGATTTTTAAACTTCAATAATATCAATTCTTACGCTTTATGGTTCATGGGACAATAATTGTCAGCTTAACTTTTATCTATAATAATGTATTAATCTTTGTAGATATATATTAAGTATTCAATACACTAATATATTATAACAATATGTAAAATGATAGAGCAAAAATTCGTGCTTTCTCTAAACTTTGCTGTTATTTATTGCTATTGCAGGAACTCCAATAAAATTATTTTTTTCTGCCTGAAATAGAATTTTTTGAAAGATGCTCTTTTAAAATTGTTGGAAGAAATTCCTAAGAAACTGGCAAATAGCAAAACGTTTCCTTCAAACTTTTTCTTTCATTTAAAATTCTTGTAAAATTTGCTTTCCCGCATTGCAGCCAAATGCGTTAGAAATGAAATTCTTGAAGTTGTCGCCTAACTTCTCTTCGGAACATTTTTCATGTATCACAAAGTACGATAATGATGAATTGAACCGACGACACCGGCGTTATTTATCATTTTAACGGTGGCAGCATTAAAGTCTGCGTTGCTATAGCGACCCAGCTTTTGAAAACCGCAGGGAAATCGTAACCGCTCAAAAATAGCGATTTAAAGGGCATTATTTTCTTGTACTCCTGGTTATGGGTTGGGAATTGAACATTTATTGCTCCTTTCTTACGTTTCCAACTCTTCTATAGATCACGTCCAAGCAATGTCTCTTAAGACTTCGCTCAAACTCCATACATGGGTTTAGTTAAATATTTTATGGTCACAGAAACTTTTGTCTGTAAACTTAAACTATTTTATTCTGAGTCTAGATAAATGTTAATCCTTTGAGCTCAAGTTTTTTTTTCCTCATAATACCTGCATAAGAACATGAAGCCTCGAAAAAATTTAAAGTAGTGTAACAATAAACCTCTATTCTAGAGCCTAAGATTAAAAGCCAAATTTTAATGGGAGAGTTAAAATGCAAAGAGTTTTATATAAGGTGTGTCTATTTTCTAGAAAGATACCTGCGCTTCCCAAATGGTGTTCCATGGAACCCTAAGGTTCCGTGGAAGAGTTAAAGGGGTTCCATGAGTTAGCACTTTTTATAACCAATGATGAGTGTTGAAACCTCTGACTAAATTTAGATCCGACCTATAATTTATTTTATCTTACGGTTGCCTTTATGAAATTATTTCAAGTAAAATCTCAATGAAATAGAAATGGCATTTCTTGAAGGAAAATGTGATATCAGGGGTCTGTCCAGACATTTTGTGAAAGGTCCGTTTTTCGTGAAATTGTGACAATATTACTCACATTCTTTCAACCAGGGTCCGCTTTTATGAATTTGTGCAAATAGGGTCCGGTTATTGCAAAAAACTTTTTCAATGAGTTTTTTAATTGTAAATAGATACAAGATTATGTTCAACACTGTAAAATTATAATTAAAAAAATTAAATTTTAAAAAATAAACAACAATTGCTGTTTCTAAATTAGAGATGCAACATACAAATATTTGGTATTTAGCCTATACTGCTGAACGCAGAATATTCATTTCGGACGAATAATGGAAGAATCGTCTGCCGAAGACAAAACTTAATTCGTTTACATCCATCTTTCTTGTTTTCTGCCCTGGAAAGGGTTTATTCGATTAACAAAATAATAATGAAGATAAACAAATTTGTGAAGGGTCCGATTAAAAGAAAAATCATTTTGTGAAGGGTCCGTTTTTAAGTTAAAATATTTTGTGAAGGGTCCGTTTTTAAGTTAAAATATTTTGTGAAGGGTCCGTTTTTAAGTTAAAATATTTTGTGAAGGGTCCGTTTTTATGAAAAGATATTTTGTGAAGGGTCCGTTGACGGACCCAAATTTTTTCTAAACAGACCCCTGGATATTCATAACAATATATTGAACAAATTATTAAAAAAACCTAGCATTTATAAAATATATCAGCAGTGTGTCCTATCTTGCTTTTCGAATCAAAATAATTCAATTCTTTTATAAAGAAATATGTTTCCATAGCAACCATTTCGAACACTTACAGCAGTTCTTTTAAGTTTTCATTTCGAAGTAAACCTTAATTCGGTTTATTTTAATATATTTTTCAGCTTATGTATACATACCAAAAAAAGGTTAATAACAAGACCAGATATAGCCCAAGGACTGAAAATTTAACGGTCAGGCATAAAACCTAATTTGAGATTATTAATGATAAAATGATAAAAAATATTCTTTAGTCTAAGTAAATATTTTAAATTTAATCTTTTATAGGCTATAACGTTCACAATTACCTTCAACTTAATTTATAAAGTTGGAATTTCGTTGAAAGAAGGTTGATTATTTAGGATTCCATGGAAAAAAATTGGGAACCACTGCTTTCGTCTGATCTAACTCTGAAGAATTCCTAAAAATATTATGAATCATCCAAAATTCAATGCCGACAGAAGTTTCAGAGTTGTAAAACTTCGCATACATCTCTAACTGATAATTGAGAAATCTTTTCTCACTAGGAAATTCAAAACTTTTCGATTCCCCTTAATACCAAATTTTAGTTTTTGTTTTAGAACTTTGATATGATCTTTTTTCAAGCTTTTGATATGATATGATTAAGGTTCCATAAGTGAGAAAAATTGCGAACCACTGCCCTTGACTAATCTAACTCTGAGGAATGCCTAAAAATATTATGAATCATCCAAAATATTCAATTCTGACAGAAGATTTAAAGTTGTAAGATTTTGCGTACTGCTCTGATAATTCACATATTTTTCCGCACTATGATATTTAAAACTATTAGGTTCACAGTAATATCAAATTTTCGTTTTTGCTTATAGCTTTGATATGATCTGATTTCAAGCTCCGATTTTATGATAACTGCGACTGTTTTCGCAAAATGTACTGAACCCGAAATTCATAAATAAGATTTCGTGTGTTAGTATACCAAAAAGCATAATTTTCCGCGAAATAAAAACGATGGTGCGATTTGATTCGTTTCAACGACTTCTGCACCTAGTAATTTAGTAGGTGAAGGGGGAAAAAGTATTTCTCATTAGCCGATTTTTAGCCACGGTCCGCTGCCTAAATAACGTTTGGAATGGCTCAAACTCTAGTGGACCATTAGACCTTTGCAAGCACCTATTGTGGTAAAGCGCATACGTGTCGTGATTCAAAGTTATTCGGAAGAAAATTATGTCTGTATGTTTCCCGCACACGTGCTACAAACATCATTTTTATTAGCTTTCTTCCTTCCTCGTAAATGAATTTGAAGTCTGCGCCATGTTAGGAAGAGATTATTTGCGCTATAATTAGTGTAAATCTTAAAAATTCGGATCAAGAATTTTCGCGAAATGACCATCTATACTTTCGAGTTCCTCTTTTTAGGCCAAATGATTATCGGAATTATATTAGTACTGAACTATAGAACCCCAAAAAGTAGTTTGAAAAAAAATTAAATTCAGATTCAAAAACTTATCTATAATTGATTTTGTAAATTGAAAAAAATTTCAAACTGATCAAAACTGAAAATTAGTGCAAATTTAAAAAAAAAATTTAGAAGTGAGCCTGTTTTTTTTACCGTAGATTATTTGTTTTTAAATTTACCTTTTTTTCTCAGAAAAAGTCACGTGTGTTAAATACTGTATTTCACAACCATAAATTATTAAGACGCTAAGCATAATATTTTTCACTTATTTCAACCTGAATTAATACAAAATAAGGAAAAAGTGTGAAAGATGTGTTTAATAAAAATTCTACGCCAAAGGGTAAATTTTTATTTCTTCGAATGTATTAAAATCTCATTAAGACAAGTTGTGATAATTAAAAAGAAAAAAAACTTAGTATGACAAACCTTACCGCTCTGACAATTTTATTTTATAACGCAAAATATGTATACTCTTTACCTTCCCTATTTTTAAAAGTAATATCTTGAATTTGTGGGTGCCCATTTATTTGACTTTGCATAAATGTTCTCTGTATTTATCTGTATAAGGAATAAATTATGCCCTTAATGATCAAACCGTTATTTTGTACTTTACAGTCAGTTTTTTTTTTAAATGTGTTTACCGTTTTTGCTAATTGCATTGCGATATTAACTGTAAATTATTTGAAATTTGATGTGTCAAATGCATAAGTTCATTATTAACACTCTAAAGCAAATAATTTTAAAAAATATAATTTGTAACTAAGTCAGATTATTTTTTTTTTAAAGTAAGTAATTTTTATCGAGTTTTGACCACACCTCGCTATCAGAAAATAAAAATTGAGTTTCAATGTATTAACAGGACTGCCAGCTTTCTAGGCTTTGTGGGCAAATTTTTACTAATGGTAGCAAATTTTATTTTTTTATGCGTGATTCTTAACTGAGTGAATTTGATTTAAAGTTATTTTCCACATGCACGTAAAGTTATTTTCCATCTGCATGATTCAAAAATTCATATAAAATGTTAACAAAATCAACCACAATTCTGAAAACTTTAGTTTTTTTCATTGGCTACCATTCTACAATTTTTTTTGTTGCTAAAAGCGTAGCAGTTGGCAGCCCTGTATTGATATCATGCTTAAATATACAATACATATATGAATTAAAATTTAAAAAAATTCTACACCACCCATTTCAAAATTTTGTATCCGATAATAATCGAACGTTTAGATGATATTTAATTGTAGGCTAGAATTTTGAAATAAATATTTGATTTACTCTCTTCATACGATAATGTAAATGTTTTTTTTTGTTGTTGAAACTTTTAAATTGCATGATTTTAATAAGTAAAATTATTAAATAATATCATAGGAATAGACTCACAAACTGATTTTTTTTGTGCCCCACCCTAATCTAAATTCGCAATTTCAATAATTTTACTATTGTACGTTGGGTTTTTGCCAGTAAAATGTAAAGCAAAATAATGATTTTGAAAAAAACTAAATTCAACTTTACAAAAAAAATACTAGTTATTTCGATATTCTTCCTAATTTGAATTAATTAATGAACTTATATTGAGCAATTTTTATCCTATAAGTTACCCAGCAATGTTTCCCAATCTTTCTTAGAGAATCATCTTTGTTCTAAATTGTAGGGAACGAAGTTTCTCGATCTTTTCAAGCGAACCATTTCTAACTAATAAGTTGTTTTCTGACTTAAAACTGGGATTTCCCAACTTTTTAGTGAACCATTTCTGATCAGTAAGTTATAAAACAGTAGATCCCAGTTTTTGTAGTGAACCATTTTTGAAAGTAAGGAAAAATAAGGGTTTTAAATCTTTTATAATGAACCTTTGTACGTAGGGAGCAATTGCTCCCCAATCTTTCACCAACAAATGGTGAAAAGTTAAATATACTTTAAAATAAGCAGGGGTCTGTTTAGAAGAAATTTTGGTCCGTTAACTGACCCTTCACAAGATATCTTTTCATGAAAATGGACCCTTCACAAAATATTTTTACTTAAATTATTTTGTGAAGGGTCCGTTTTTATCTTTTAATCGGACCCTTCACAAATTTGTTTGTCTTCATTATTGTTTTGTTAATCTAATAAACCCTTCCCGGGGGGGAGGGGTGGGGGAGAAAGACAGATATGCGAACTAAGTTTTGTCTTCGACATACGCTTCTTCCTTTATTCGTCCGAAATTAATATTCTGCGTTCAGCAGTATAGGCCAAATATTTGTATGCTGCATCTCTACTTTAGTAGCAGAAATTGCTGTTTATTTTTGAAAATTTAAATTTTTTTTTTAATTATAATTTTACAGTGTTGAGCATAATGTTGTATGTCTTTACAAATTAAAAACTCCTTGAAAAAGTTTTTTTNAGAAGAAATTTGATTTCGTTAACGGACCCTTCACAAAATATCTTCTCATAAAAACGGATCCTTCACAAAATACTTTAACTTAAATTATTTTGTGAAGGGTCTGTTTTTATCTTTTAATCGGACCCTTCACAAATTTGTTTATCTTCATTACTGTTTTGTTAATCTAATAAACCCTTCCCGGGGAGGAGAGGAGAAAGACAGATGTAAACGAACTATAAGTTTTGTCTTCGGCAGACGCTTCTTCCTTTATTCGTCCGAAATGAATATTCTGCATTCAGCAGTATATTTGTATGTTGCATCTCTAATTTAGCAGCAGCAATTGCTGTTTATTTTTGAAAAGTTAATTTTTTTTAAATTATAATTTTACAGTGTTGAGCATAATCTTGTATCTATTTACAATTTAAAAAACTCCTTGAATAAGTTTTTTGCAATAACAGGACCCTATTTGCAGAAGTTCACAAAAGCAGGACCCTGGTTGAAAGAATGTGACTTAACGTTTATTTTATATTCGCAAATTACGAGTAATTTTTTCGCAATTTTACAAAAACAGGACCTTTCACAAAATGTCTGGACAGACCCCTGATAAGCATTTTCTATTTATTTTATTGCGCAAAGGCAATAAAAAGGGGTTCTTTATTTAAAAAAAAATGAATTATAATAGGTTATCTATACAAATGTGATTGATAAACTAAGTGATAAAAGAATTAATAAATGAAATAATAATAAGATTAAAAAAATTTAAACCCAATTTTACTACGCGTGTAACACACAGAAAATTTTAAATTTAAAATAAAGTATTTTGCTAGTAACATTTTTAGATCAAGATCGGGTCGTCCCTCTAATCCTCAAATCGCGTTACCAAAGTTTTCAAAGAGAGATTGGTTTAGAAACCATGTCATAAATTGAAAGTAAATTGAATCCATTGTCGATGAATTTGTTTTGTAATTTTTTTCCTCCAGCGCAGTTAAATATAAATAAAAATGTGAACTTCTCTGCCATCGGGCTTTAACTGCCGTAAAAGCACATTTACAGAATGTTAACAGTAAGGATAATCCTCTGTTCGTATTGTCTATTTTGTTAAGAAGCCTTATAAGAAACAAGCTACAGCTACAGAATTACATTTCGTTGAGTCATTTCAACAAATGTGTATGTTACGATTTACCTTTTGGTTTTATTTTATTCTTTTAATTAATTTTTTTTTATAGATTGTCCTTTATTTATGGTTATATAATGTATAAATATTTGTTTTATAAGCCAGTTAAAACTGCAAGTTTATTTTATGATCACTGTGTTATGTCTGAATATCTTAAATTGGGCATAGATTACTATAATCCAGTGTTTCCCAAACCTATGACTTTTGTGTACCATTTCTAAATTTTTCGCAACGCTGTGTACCACTAATAAAAAAATTTATGTATTTTTTTTCTATAAAAAAATTGCACAAAACTTAAAATTCACAACTGGCTGTTGACAACACTAATTATTAACTGTTAACTCTGCAAAAAATAACCAATAGAAAAATACGTTATTGTAAATTTTCCTGGCTAGCTTTGTTATTAATTTAAGAAAAATTCGCTAAACTGTTCCCGTACCCCTGGGGGTACGCGTACCACACTTTGGGAAACACTGATAATCGATTACAGCTGCAGTTGATGACACATGACTGTAATTAATTACCTGATTAAAAACCTTTATTCGCTTCAAAAATACATATAAACAGAAAATTAAAAGTAGACTTGTTTCAGGCGCTCAAAACCAGACTCTCATTGAAATGTATATTTCCCTGATTTGCACTTCTTGGCTACTGTGGTTTTTCTTGTTCAGTTTTTAATCTTTTATTTCTCACAGTTCTTGTGTGGTTTATATAATTTTGTTTCTCAGCTTTATTTTTCCACTTTTCGTTGGTAACTTCATTTGATACTTCAAATCACTTTCGTTTCTTCTCCTTCACGTCTGGCAAGCCTTGAAAATAGGCGCCTGTTTTTGAGCGCTGAAAATGTGTCTAATATTTCCTATTTGTGTATTTTTGAAGCGAATGAAGCTTTTTATTCTGGTTATATCTTATTTCTTCAGTTTCTTGGGATTATTTATCCTATATGTAATCAAATACTTGTAATCCTGATCACCGATTGCATGTTATCACGATTACTTGTAATTGCGATAAGAGTTGATTTCAAGTAATCATGATCCATGTAACCATATATTATGATTGCATGTAATCTTGATTGCCTATAACTGTCCTTGTGATTGCAAGCAATCGTGATTACTTATTAAGATTACGGTAGTAATCAAAATTTTCATAAATTGTAATAAAGATTACAAGCAAATTATTACTTGTATTCTTTACTTGTAATTGATTAAACTTTTGTCTTACTGAATATTTCCATGAACTCATTAATGTTGAAAGTTGTTTGCATATTTACTTGTAAAATTAGAAAGTCAGCGAAAAAAAGTTTAATTTTGTACTTTATTAAGTTTTCATTTTGCATAACTTGGATTCAAAAAATAAAATGAGTACAGAGTTTTTTATTTTATTTAATTTTTTTTTGCGACTAGAAACTATTATTTTAAGTACGTTCTAATGAGTCACATTCTGTTTTGGTACAATGTTTAAATAGTTTTTAAAAAAATTTATTTTACTAATCATCCAGTAAAAATAAACAGCTCAGATTACTTTTTTCTGTAATTTCGATTTTTATTGACGAAACATTTCAAAAGTTTTGAAAACAAAAGTTATTTTAACAATCTACTAGCAAAGAATAATAAAAAAAAAAAATTACTTTATTTAAACCTTCTCAGTTGAAAATCTTTTTCTGCGTCAAAAAGCGTTTTGTTTCGTGTGAGTGACTAAGCATGAATAAGTATCGACTTTTTCAGTTGAACTCGCATGTTTCTGTTATGAGTCATCTCATATTTGGTATCATTTATTCCGAAATGTTAAATGCTAACTTGTGAAATATCGAGCTCAATTGATTGACTTTTTTCCCTTGTTTGTGATTGAGTTTTTTTTTTTTTTTTTTTCAATGCTGATTTTTATTTTTCATTAACTGAATTAAACAAAGTTTTACATTTTTATTGTATTTATTTACTTAAAGTTGGATATAAATTTTCTGAGTTAACTTTATTTTACATGCAACATATTCTAATTAAATTATTAGTGAATGAAAAAATATGCTTTACCGTATTTTTAATTTATTTACTCCGTATCGTCAGATATAGGTTTTCTGTGCAGTTTCACTTTATTTAACAATAAGCTGATAAAGATGTATACAATACTCTTATTGTAATAATTTATTTCCAGTTAGATATAAATTTTATTTGCGATATATTCTTATTAAACAATTAATAAATGATAAAAATATGCTTTACCTGATATATTTTTTGCATTCCGTGCAATAGGTTTTCCGTGCTACTTCAATTTAAGATGATAAACAGTGTATATATTATATATTTTCATTGTATTTATTTATTTATTTAAAGTGAGATAAACCTTATTTAACGATTAGAAGAATTTAAAAATAGATTTTGTTCCATCATAAATTTAAATAGTTCAAAGTAGATCTAAGTTTCTGTGCGATTTTTCTTTATTTATCATTTAGGCGATTATGACGTAAATTTGTTTTACCCTATTTAACTATTTGTTGATGATAAAAATATAGATATAAACAGTATAGAATAAAATAAAGTTTTTAAACGCTTTATTATGTATACAAACAAATTATTTAAT
The DNA here is from genome assembly GCF_043381705.1 of Parasteatoda tepidariorum. Taxonomy (NCBI): domain Eukaryota; kingdom Metazoa; phylum Arthropoda; class Arachnida; order Araneae; family Theridiidae; genus Parasteatoda; species Parasteatoda tepidariorum. Next base: position 67,987,225 of record NC_092213.1, on the reverse strand, counting down.
CTAAAATAAAAATCATAGCCTCTTTATTATTTATAATGATTTTCAATCAGACTGAAAACGAAAATACCAAAGAAAAAATGTTCAATATGTAACCATTTTTAACCATTGTGACAATCGAAAATCAAAGCTTAAGTCATCAGTATTACGTCATCGTGTGACGTCACACAAGTGAGTCATTCGTTTCGCCAAGCTCTGAAACAACTAGTATTTCAAGAAATTAAATAGTGCATTCTCAAAAAATAAAATAGTTAATCAGGAAATTGTAAAACTTGTTCATGTAATTTTTCACAAATATTTTTCTTCTATTCATTATAATTTAACACTTATTTGTTTCATCAAATAAAAATTGTTTTAAGTTCTATATGTAAACTTTTTTTATATTTTTTATTTTCAGTCCAAATCTTTAATAAATGGTCAACTATTTCAATCTGATTGGTGTTGTAGCAATTGAACAGTTTTCGAAATCTTTGATTCCTTTCGGAAACGTTGTGGTTTTACTTAACAAATGCTGCATCGTATTGATATAGTGTTGCACTATGTGTGTGTTATTTTGATTGCATTTGAAATAAAATGCTTGTAATTATTCTGATTAAATACTTCAGATTTTATTCAAAACAATTGTAGACTTGTTGAAATCCCTTCTAGTACGTGAATTTAATGTGTTTTACAACCTGATACCTTTGTTGTAATTACCGTACAATAAGATTATTTAATATCTATCAGCATATTTACGTGGCATAAAATTTATTTTAAATAACTATTTTACGGGGAAAAGTGCGCTGGTTCAAAATATACCAGGAATATTTATTTAGCGTACTATCAAGACACTAATAGTTAATAAATCGGTGCTTTGCTTTCTTCGCATATTTGCTTCCTGAAAAATAATTTGATATTAATGCAACTAGCATTTTTCAAACAATTTCTATCTTTACTACCTTTTAAATCATTGAATACACTTACGAATAACTAAATGAATTTTAAAAATCATAACCTTTAAATTTTATGATTTTTACCGCGAAATATAGTTTAAAAATTTGATAATTGAAAATAACAGAACTACAGATTACTAAAAGCTTTTTAGTGGTATAAATAAAAAATAGAATAATATCAATAGAAATTTTTTAAAAATATTAATAGTTTGCTGACCTCGTTCTCATCTATTCAGATTTTTATTTTTGAAATAACTTTCAAACATTCATTTTAAATTTTCCTGACAAAATTTTAATTTGTCGAAAATAAAATGCAATGGATTTTATATTTTATAACCGTTTATCATTAGTAGTCGTAAACTCAAAATTGAAACGTCTGTTTAACGACTAAACAGACGTTTCAATTTTGAGTTTACGACTACTAATGATAAACTCCGTAGCCATGTAATTTTGAACCCAATCCAGAGGACAAAGGAACTTCTAGATCAAATATGGGGAAAAATTTGCCTTCGTTGAGATTTTCATGGAACTAACCCTCATTTACGTTGCCTGGCGAAGAAACCACGAAAACCTCTCACGGTTAGTCTGATGATAAAGGGAACCCATGATCCATCTACCACACTAGATTTTTTGAGTTGTGCCGCTATTGCAGCCCATGAGCATACTTAGTCATATAGAAGAGCATTGAAACTTTCGAAAATGCTTCCAAACAATATTTTTAAATTTTCCTGCCGAAATTCTAATCTAGGTAAATAAGCAATTGTGGTAAATTAGAATAGAATTTCAACTTTCGGAAATTAAAAATCAAGATGGTTAGGAAACAATTTCCAAAAATGCTTCAAAACAACGGAAATTAAGACTTCAGTTAAATAACAAACAATAGAAGTCATTCAAAATCAATAGAAACTTCCAGAAACTAAAAGCAGCTCTCGAATAGATGATTCAATAAAGGAAGAGAAAGTAGAAAGCGGCTTAAAATGAAATCAGTAGGTCTGAGTTGTGTGAGACAACAGATGCATAAGTTGTTCCTATTTAAGGGCCCCCGCAGCATCTGGTCCATTAGCACCATTACCTTTCAGTAAGGGGAGATTGTTTGCGCATTATGGGTTCCCCTGTTTCTTTCCTTCTCGCGCAGCTCCCCTTTCCGCTTGACATCTTCTTTTACCATTTTGTTGAGCTCTAATAGTGATTTTACCCTTTCAGGTAGCCATTCTGCGAAAAACGGCAACAAAAAAAAAAAAATGGTTTAATTTAAATATTATTTCACTTAAAATAGTTGGAAAAGATGCTCCCATTATAGATTGGTGAGATAATATGCCTCACTGACTGCCGCATCGGCAAATTATATCACTAAGTTCCTTTTTTTTTTCTATGTGAATAAGATGCTTACTGATTGATAACTTAAACAAATCTGTAGGCAATATTACTTATCTAATTCTTACTTATTAATCCTTTTTCAAGAATATTTAAGCTCATTCGCTCAGAGAAAAAAAATAGGCCAAAATTTGAGTGCCTTAAATGATAAACAAGACTTTATTATTAAACTATTTACTTCATTTTGATTGAAAAAAAATGAGAGACAAGTAACGACAAAACATCAACAACAAAAGACCGTACTATTCAAAATTTTTTTGACTTATTAAATAAAATAACGAAAAATAATATTTATTTAGTTATATTTTGTAAGGAATTAATTATCTTTGGGTAAACGAATTTCGTAAATGTGGGCCAAATTTTTTAAATTCGCTTAAAATTTTCTCGAAATATACAAAAATTATAATTAACATAAAGGGGTCCAACCTTTGAACCATTCTCCGGGCCAAACTATTGCGAACATATTTCCCAGATTTCGATATTTTGGATTAAAAATCGGAAATCATCGGGGAAAAAAGTGTTTATTCAGAGAAGGTACGTTTTAGTGTTTGGCTTCGTAACTTAAAATATCTTCTGTTCTAATTAATTAGCGCATTTAAAAGTCACCCTTTTGAAACTTTAAGATTGAGTCCTAGAAAGTTATCCAATCATAAGATCAGAAGTTAATGCAGGGTAGTACGTTTATATTTTGCTCATTGTGCAATTGCGAAATCTTTCTAATCTTTTATTTTTCTAAACTAATGTAAGATTGTATGATGATTGAAGTGTATTAGTTTTGTATATAATAGCTGTACTTGTATTTTGATTCTTCATATTAAAGTTTCGTTTATTATGATATCGATTTTCTATTGCTTTTTTAACAATATATTATGTTTTGTGTGCTTATCTCACTTTGCAAGCATGCTGAAATGCATATTTTTGTTTTTCTTAATTGAATTAATGGTTTAACCTGGTTGCTACAGCGGTATTCTTACATTATAATGCAGAATTTTGAAAAAATAAATAGCAAAACTAATTCCATTTTGACGCCTTCACTATGACCGTAACTTTCTGTCAGCCTATTTGTATGGCACTCTGACAGTTATGGCTTTACCGAGCTCTAAGAAAATTCCATTCGTACAGTCGAAAGTCTATCTTTAGCCCATTGGAAACCCCCCTTTTTCTACGAATTCGTAGCCGCAACCCCTCTCCCAAGGGATGGCCGATGCTGGTTGCCATGGTTACGGTGAAAGGAAGAGCAAGAGCAAAGCCTGAGACTTGTCTGGACGTCAAGTAATTTCGGGTGAGGATGAGTTTCCGGAAGGCAGACGTGATGCTCTCTTCTAAATGCATTCGGGTGGGAGGAAAGGGACTGCCACATTTTTGGCGAGAAATTTTTGTCGCCTCATTCCTTCTGTTTCTTTTCCAAAATTCTTATTCTTGATTTTAGAAATGAACTAACATTCGTAAAATAACTCTAGTCTCAATCCAGTTATATAATAATGGTTGTTTGTACTTTCTTTTCAACATATTCTGTCTTTTCTTTCTGTTCTATTTTTGTCTTAAAAGCTAATAGTATAATCTACTATAGGGCAAAATTAAGAAAATTTGCTACATGCCGTAGGGGGGCAAATTGTAGTATTTTTAACAGGGGAAAGATAATTTAAACATTTTTTTAACAGTTTAAAATTTCAAAAAAATGAACATTTTAAACGGTTAAAGAAAATGTTTGTTATTAATAATGTTAAGCACTTCTTTCTAAGCATTTCTCAAAATAGTGTAAACATTAAAGGTCCATTCAATAAATAATCCCAAGAAACTGAAACGGTAAGATATAACTTTATTAAAAAACTTCATTCGCTTGAATAATAAACAGATAAGTCATGTTCCAAGCGCTCAAAAATAAGCGCCCATTTTCAAGACTTCTTAGGCGTGATTGGTAAAAAATAAAAGAGATTTGAAACATTAAACGTTAAGTTGCCAAGGAAAAATGAAATATAAAGATAAGAAAAAATTATTCTCGCTTGGCTACTGCTTTCCTAGTTTTTGTTTTCGCCTTTATTTTCCATTTTTCGTTGGCAACTTAGTTTTATATTTCTAATTACTTTTGTTTCTTTTCATTCACGTCCGGCAAATCTTGAGCCAATTTTTGAGCTCTTGAAACTGTTATTTTTAATCTGTCGACTGTTATTTCCAATGTTTACTATTTCCAATTTGCATATTTTTGAAGCGAATGAATTTTTTTTAATCTAGTAATTAAGGATTCATTTCTAAAATGAAAAAAAAATTATTAAACTAATGTGAAATAAAGTTATTTTTTGCATACTTTTAAATATTCATATTGCCATATTTGAGTGGGGGGAAAATAATAAAATGCACACGGTGGGAATTTTCGACGAAACAAGTGACGATCGGGAAGATAAATTTTTAATAGCCATTGGTTTTATTTGGACAGCAGGTGTTGGCCATTAAAGTTCCCCTACAGTTAATACTATTGTTGAAATTATAATTAAGTTAATTATAATTAGGCGTCGGCCTTCTGAGCCCAAGTCTGCGGGTTCGATCCCCGGCCCAGACACCGGATTTTCGGGATGCAGAAAATCCTCAGCGGCCATGTCGTATGATTATGCGGCATGTAAAAGATCCCTGGAGTATCTTATTGGCTCTTGGCATTTCCGTTAAAATTAAATTCCTAGTGCACTTTAGCATCCAAATAGTCTCGGTGCTGCCATCTAGTGTGTCAGAAACTAGACGTCCAAATTAACATGACCAACGGTATCTCACCCATTGTGTTGGTCCTGAAAGAGTGGATACCACCTCTGGAGAACGTACTAGGTCTGCTCATCGGCGAGACCGATTGTGCAGCTCATTGGAAATTTAAAAAAAATTAAAAAATAATTAAATAATCAGAAAAAGAACTTTTAAAACATAAATTGGTATAATTTAATTATTAATTATATCATGACAAATCAGATTCAATTTATATTTTTCAAATAAGAGACTTTTATTAAAAACTAATTTAATATTTTTTAATATTTTATGGTTTGATTGAATGAAGTCATTTTTGTTATTTTGTTTTAAAAAATTTGTTAACAAAAAGCAAATTCCAAAACAGAATTAATTTTTTACAACTATACTATTAAAACTGTTGTGCTGTTAATATATTTTTTTCATGTTTATGCAGTTATCTTAGTGCTGTGAGTCTTCAACTTTTTTATTCATTGTATTGTACTAAAGTACAGCACTTTTCAAATATTTAATTTGTTTATTAAAATACTTAAAGGCTTAATTGAATTTGGGACAAGATAAATATTATAAACTATCAGTTTTTTAAATTTTATTAATTAAAGAAGTTGATGTATAAAAATACATTAAATTTTACTGGTTTATGTTACTTACTTTTAAATTTTTGAAAAATATTATTTTAAAAATCTTTTCGTACTCAAACTATATACTTCAAAATTTTTGTTTAACAAAACAACAAGTAATTTCACTTCCACCAATTTTCGAATTTTATCCATACCATTCAATAGTTTTTTTCTCTAACTAAATATTATTGGCTACAAATTCGAATTCAAAATATTACTCCGTATTTTTAGCTGATTTTTTTTTTCGAGTGAAATCTTATCTTTAAACAAAATACTTATTCCATAGAATATTCAAGACTGGATATTCGATAGATTGTACTCAAACCAAATAATTATTCAATAGAATATTAAATAATAATTTTCCCTATTGTTTATTAATTGTAGCTATTTTTACAACTTTAAAGCAGATTGAATCTTCATATTTTGAGGTATTCTTTAAAAGTAACAGATTCAGCTGCCACTATGCCAAACGTGCTACAATGCCAAAAAAGGAGTACAGGAACGTTGATAGATGCAAACGAAGTTTTATCTGTTGACTTGGAAGACCCCTTTGCCCTCATTTGTGTCTCCCTTTATTGCTGCAATACATTTCCAGTGGGGTAGTTTCTCCCCCCTAACAACACTTCCCGTTTCTCCGTTATCGCTGCATAAAATCTTCCCGGCCTCCTTACCTAGTTCTATTGTCTCCTGAGTGTGGGTGGAAGATGCAACAACCAATGTTGCTTTCTTTAATAACAAAAGTGTACCGCCTGTTCGATACTTCTGCGAATCCAAATAAAAAATTCATGAATGCAAAACTAACAAGATCAGTTGGTCTGGTCTCTGCTTCATATCTGATTTTATAGAAATGGTATCCCTGCTTTACCTACAAGACCTTTTTGGGAGGGAAGAACAAGACTATTGAGCAAATTAAATCAGATATTCTTTTTTTTTAGGGTAAAACTATTTATTCAACTGAAATAGTATATTTTGTTGGGAAATTTATTAATTAATATTCCTGTTTATTATACACTGGGGATAAATTTTTGTTGTTGCATTAATACAAATAATTGATCTTGCCCGTATCGGATGTGGGGATTTAAAATATGAAATTAGTTTTACTTCTAAAACTACAAATTGATATTTTAAATGGCATATTTAGTCTATTTTTTTGTCTAAATGTACAAGCGGAAAAAATATATATAACAGGAGATCGAGCTAGGATATTTCGACAAACTTCTGGGGGAATTAAGGCAAATCATCAGGATTAAAATGTAGGAACCCATGCCCGGAAATTTCGTCTTACGTTGCTAAAGGAGTTTCCTTATTACGGCATGTTCAGAAACACGCAATGAAACTGTTTATAATAAGGCTTACCCCTCGCGACATAGGCCGGGGATGGTCCCTATGCAGTTTTAATCCTGATGATGTGCCCAAACTCCCCTAGAAGTTTGTCGCAACATTGACGCGACCCCTGTTATATATGTTTTTAAACATGTACATTTCGACAAAAAATATATTAAAAATGTCAGTTTTGTTTTTAAAAAAAAATTCAAAAAAAGCTTGGAGAGAAAGATCGATTGCAGACTCTAAATCAGTGATACAAAAGTATCTAAAGTCCTAAAAAAATCTAAGAAAGCAAAGAAGGAAAACATTTCCCAGTGTTATTTTCTTAAAGATTGTTAGTAGTATTCTGAATTACTTTAATTTTGACTGCAAATATGCTAATTCAAAAATACAAATAATTGCTTTCACTCAGAATTTAACTATTTTCCTTAAATTATTGCCAACACCTCGAAACCTTTAACTCCAGTCGTCTATAAATTTGCTAAAGCTCCTCCACATTCAAGCAATATTATACAATATAAATGTCTACACAATATAATGCGATATAAATCTCTCTGCAATCATTTAAACAATTCGGGGGTATAATACTTAAACTAAATAACTCAATATTTTTCCATTTTTAAAGTTATGTAAAAATGTTTAAATCGGCAAAGAGCTTTGAAATGCTATAATCTACAGCTCTTCTTGATATTGTAATTATTCCTCCGCAGTCTGTCGAAGTTGACAAGATTGTTAACTCTCAAGAAACTCTTTAAGTCGAAACAATAAGTGGATCAGTGCAGATGTCTTCTGGAATAAGACACTAGTAATTCAAAATATGCCCTGCAGTAACCTAATGGTCGTAGCTCTTGCAGCAGATGTCTTCTGGAATAAGACCCTAGTAATTCAAAATGTGCCCTTCAGAAACCTAATGGTCGTAGCTCTTGGAGCAGATGTCTTCTGGAATAAGACCCAAGCAATTCAAAATATGCCCTGCAGAAACCAAATGATCGTAGCTCTTGGAGCAGATGTCTTCTGGAATAAGACCCTAGTAATTCAAAATGTGCCCTTCAGAAACCTAATGATCGTAGCTCTCGGAGCAGACTGGAGTAAGGCCCAAGCGATTCGAAATATGCCCTACAGAAACCTCTTGGAGCAGATGTCTTCTGGTGTAAGACCTGAGCAATCCAAAATGTGCCCTGCAGAAATCTAATGATCGAGGCACATTATGCAGATGTTAAAAATAATCTACGACTAACCTGTGTGACACCAAGCGGTATTGTTTAAACTAGACAACACTTGAACTAAGACAAAATATTCATTTTGCAAAAAAAGGAACAACAAAAATATATATTTTTAAAACTAGTGATTTAAGAGTTATCTAGCTGTTACCTATCATTTATAAGCAGACCTTTTACATAGTTTTAAGTCATAGGTTTAAAAGTATTACTTCTGTATTTTATGTGTCACTAATTTCTTGTGTTCTTTTCTCACCCATAGGTCTTTTGTCTTGGGATGTCGAATTGACTGGTTGCGATTTAAATGGATTGGAATCTGTGTGCGCTGGTATTAGTCCTAAGCATCTTGAGGATACAGGTAAGTTTCTCACTTATTCCTGTGTATTATACTGCTGAATTGTTAACCGTACTTTTAACTTTAACCTAGGACGTCTCATTTTTAAGAATAATGCTGTCTGAGTTTTTCAAAAAATTTACTTCTCTTGCATATAATGAAAAATTGTTGAAGAAATTTTTTAAAACTTAAACTTTCCGTAAGTTGCAACAAATATAAAACTACTAACAGACATTAAAGAAGAATCTTAAAACATCAATTAATTTTTCCCGCGACTTCATTCAACCTCTTCCCCCCACCGACCTCGCTGTACTAATGCCATTTACATGAGATAAATAATTACATTCGCTACAACTCAATGTTTGAATTTTAATAAGCTTAAGAATTTTTTGACGAAAAAAAGCTCATACAAATTTAAATTTAATGATAGAAAAAATCCCATGTTACGTCATTGTAGAGAACGCTGTTATCTATGGTCTCATAAAAATCTTCAGCTACTTTGTAAAGAACGGGATTGTGTAACGCGATCTCATAAAAAAAAAAATCCTTTACTTTTTTTTGTGTAAGGAATGCGATTTCTAGTTTACAGTGCATTAAGACATATCATTCCAAAAATAAAAAACAATTATAGTTTTAGCGGCATCGATAAAACGAGGCAGTAATTTCTTTTTTTCTTTATTTTTTAATAAATAAAAATAGTTTTTGTTTTTCTTTTTGTTTTTAGATCTAGTACATTTGGTCCGTAATGATTTTGACAGTTATTGTATACAAGCAGTTTGAAAGGACATCCCTAGCGTCCAAAATGGGGTTATTGGGCGCTGGGGATATTTTTAATTTGGTAAAACATTTGGCACAAATTTATCAATTAAAATTTTAAATTTTTTTTTTTTATATTTGTAAGTCGTTACAAAACGGTAGTTTATGTAATCCGTAGTTGGTAGGAAATTTTAATTAGTATTACAAAATCGTAATAAAGGTAAGGAATTCGATCCTTATTACCTTTCTGACTGTAACATGACATACAAATATCTTATTATTTTAGTCTAGCGGATTTTGTTGCATGATTGTAATGTTAACAAATACAAAACAAAAATTTCCCACTGTATGCCAAAAAAAGCTGAAAATTGAATTTTATCATTTTTATATAAAACTAAAAAAGATAATTAAAATTAATAATTTTTTCTAAAAATATTTTATTGCATTTACAAGTTAACTTTATCCTAAGTTACGTATTTCTAACTAAAAACCTCATTTCCTACCATTATTTGGCTCTAGTCTCAGAAGGATATATAAAATCTAATAATCATGCGCTGAAGTTTTTAAAATCTGACAACAACAAAAAGATCAAGCTCCTTGCTCCAAGGAAAGTAAAATGTAGCTTGTATTTTAAGTGTCTTAAAGTCGAAAGAAGATTTTAATGTTAATAAATTAATTATTAACTTTAAACTCTAAAAAAGATAATTACTTTCCAGATTAGTTTTAATTTGGAGTTATACAAGCCTATAAACAAAATTCTTTTTGATTTGCTAAAATTATATTAGCTCTATATTGTATTTATATGTATATAGCTATATATTGTTAATTTCCTCAAATTATATAATTACTAAAATTATAATAAATTATGTTAATTTATCATATAAATTATCTTCTTTCAAGAGAAGATCATTTATCTATTAAACTAAAGATTAAAGTATATTTATTTCGTACTAGAGTAACCAACAGGAGTCCCTGTTCTAGAATAACCAAAATGACAAATGACTGCTACATCCCTCCTACTACGGAATTTTTGTAGTTTTAGAATAATTTTTTCTTGGTGATAGCGAAGATAATGGATTGATATTTTTATAAATTAGAATTAAAATAATTTTGTCCAAAACAACAAATAAATAATTTATACAGATGTATGTAAGATGGGTCGAGCAATTGGTTATGTCTACGAAATCTGATAGAAGTACTATAAGTAAGCTTTTTGTTTAGAAATTTATGCTTTAAAATCACTGCCATTAAAAAATATAATTCGCGTCTATCTCAAATGTAGACAAATATAACAGGAAAAAAAACCTCTGAAATCATCAGTAAGAAAATTAACTTTTATCAATGATTTCCAACTCTAATAAATATCGTTTTTTTTTTTGTTTTGTTTTTTCGTGTGCTGTAAATTTTTACCAAGTAATTTGCTGTGATTGTTTGAAAAAATTAGTGACAAAAATTTAAAAAAAAACTAAAACACAGAAGAAAACTTAATATCTATTTTACCGAATTCGTAATATGTGTCTTTGTTGCAAAAATCAATTGGAAAATTTGTATATTTGTAAAAGTCAAAATAAAGGGTAAGAAAGAGTAAATTGTACGAAATAAAAATAAAAAAATTCTGTAGTGATGTGATATAATAATTTTTCAATTCTGAGAAGTTTTATATAACATAAGCTTTTTATTTAAGTATCTCATTTAATCCTTTTTTTTTCAGATGTCTTAATTCAGCATTCAACTGAAAGTTTAGGAGTTGAAGTTCTCGTCAACCCAACTGTAAGCACATTAAAACAATGCGTGAGGAATTTCCTGTCCACATCAACTGGCCACAAACACCTCATCCATGCTGGCTACACATTTGCTGGCTCTGGATCTTGGATTTTACAGAATGGCACTTTTGCCTTCGATGATTTTCTCGAAATATTCCAACAAGCTGATGTGCAGAGCCAGAAGCGCTGCAATATCAACATTCACTGTTTAGAAGTAGGTAGATGGAATAGCACAAGCTTTTCCAAAGACATATTCACAAGTGTTGCCAACGTTGCCTTCAATCCACCAGAAAAAGTGCAACAGGTACCCGGTTCGGAGCACCTAATTAACTGCCTTAGAAAAGTGCTGACTTCCCAAGATTTAGAAGAGATGATGGAATCTTCCTCATTGGTTGGGAACATCCGATTCAACCGCCCAACATTATACATGTTCCCCGCTGGTCAGGGAGATTGTGCATTATTCGGCATAAACGGTTTCAACATGCTCATCGATGGTGGCTTCAACAGGAAGCCGTGCTCGTGGGAATTCATCCGACATTTAGACAGACTCGACGCCGTGCTCGTCACCAGACTTTGTGAAAATAATGTATGTGGAATGTCGACTTTAATGAAGCGCAAATCTCTGAACAACACTTATCCCCAAATAGGTTATGTGTTCTGCAATATTCCTGAAAACAAAACACCATCTCCCAAAGAGGAAACTCCCCAAGATAACCTCATCGTAAGTGTTGTAAACGAGGGTAACAACTTCATTCGGACTCTAAATGAACTGAAACTCGAACCACATCAGTGTTGGAGAGATTCCGCTGCTGATCCATTTGTGCTTTACCATAAAGTTGGTCATGGTACGTTAGAAATGCACGTGCTCAGCCCACCTAAAGACAGTAAGGAAATGAAGGAATTCATATCTGAATGGAGATCTTTTAAAGAAACCTTTTCATCAACTAAATCGGGATTGAAATCAGCTGTTCCATTGTCGCACGCTACCTCCATTTGCGCTGTTTTAATATGGAGACCCACTGACCCTAAAGATACCATCACAAGAATACTATTTCCCGGAAGTGCCCCTCAAAGCAAAATATTCGAAAGTTTAGAGAAGTTGAAAACTCTCGACGTTTTGAGCCATCCTGTAGTTACCAAAGCTTCGCTATCAGTAACCAAGACTGTAAGCAATAAGGTTGAAAAATCGATAAGTAAAACGACAATACCAAATCGTAAAAGTACGGCTTCACCTGCTTTATCTGTCAATAGCGTTGCCTCAAGAAATGGTGATGTACATAAAACTGATTCTAAAGATATTAAGAAAATCGCTAATAATGTTGTTAAAAAAGAAGTAAAGAAAGAAATCAAAAAGGAAGTTATTTCTAAAGAGAAAAGGGAAATCAAAAGCGATGGTGTTAAAAAAGAAATCAAGAAAGAAGCAGAAGTTAAAAAAGAAGTCAAGAAAATTGTTAAAAAGGAAGTTAAAGATTTGAAATCAGCAACGGAAAAGAAATCTGAAACCAAAACTGTGACTAAGAAAGAAACTGTAGCTGCTTCAAAACCAGTGGCAGAGGTGAAGAAGATGACTGCGACAACTGTTAAGAAGAGTCCAGTGGCTAAAAAGGATGTTAAACCAGCGGTAACTAAAACTGCTGAAACTAAAAAACCTTCCGCGTCTAAAACAGCTGATTCAAAGGCAGCTAAAGACGTAGTTTCTAAGAAGGTGTCTGAAACAAAGTCCGTGGCAAAGACAAAACCTAAACCTGCAACACCGACGTCAAAAACAACGCCCAAAACTAAACCAGTCGCTGTTCCTAAACCAGGTGGTAAAATGACGAAAGCTGTCGCAGCCTCTTCTGTCATTGCTTCTGCTGTTGCTGTCACTGCTGCAGCATTTGAGCTTAATGAGAAAAAAGAGGAGATAGTCATTGATGAAACTGAACCTGTGGCATCTGAAGTAAAAGAGCCTGAAATTGCTACCCAACCCAAAGAGTTTGAAACAGTTGAAAAACCGGAAGAGGACGTTGTGGTATCTCCTTTGCCACCTGAGGCTGTTTCGCCAACACCATCCGAATCAGTGTCATTAACACCATCTGATACTCTTTCATCTGCACCTTTAGAAACCGTATCCCCTACTCCACCTCTAGCTAATGAGCCAATTTCTACGGAAGAAAAAGAGGTAAATGAAATTAAAGATATAGAGCAAGATATGCCGTACGAAACTGAAATAACTGATGAAATAGCTGAAGATGAACCAGTGAGAGAGGAAACGAGTGACTTCGAACTCGAGAAAGAACCTGATGAAGTTCTTGACGTTGCTGATCAACTTACTCAGTTGCAACAGAAGAGTGACGCTATGTCTACTTCATTTGTGGCAGCAAGCAATGATGAAATTCCTGAAATCGAGAAAATGGAAACAGTCACAACGCAGTCTGCACCATTTGAGACTCAAGAGTTAAAATCAGAGGAACCCCCTACTGATGCTTTTGGCATCGAGGAAAAACCTTTACAAAAAGAGGAGGGTTATATAATTGAGGCACATGAATCCTCTGTTGATGATCAGCTGGCTCAAATGTCAATGGATGGAAGTTTTTGTACACAAGTAAAAGAATCCTCTGTTGATGATCAGTTGGCTCAAATGTCAATGGAAGGCAGTTATTGTGCAGATGCTAAAGAAGCTTCTGTTGACGATCAACTAGCTCAAATGTCAATGGAGGGAAGTTACTGCGCTGAAGTAAAAGAAGTCTCTGACGATAAACTAGCTCAGATGTCAATGGAAGGCAGTTACTGTGCCGGAGATTATACTGCTGACGATGAGAAACTTGAACAAACCCATGAATCTGGAAAGATTGAAAGAGATTCTGAAGAGAAATTTGAATCCGACAAAGACACAATGCATTCTATTCAAGGCGACGAAGACATGAAATATGGACAAAGCTATGAACAGGAAGATAGCAAGTTTGAAAACACAGAAGTGCATGTTACAGAAAATGCCTCTGAAGCAATGAGTAAATCAGATTTATGTCTAGAAAATAAAACAATAGTATCTGGATATTCAAGCACTTTAGCCAAAGATGATTTGCAGGAAGATCAGCATTACATTGACGATCATGAAACCAAACATTTAATTGAGGAACAGGAAAAAGATATTGAACCAGCTAGTGGTTTGGAATATGGTAGTAGTGTCCCACATAAAGATGTTGATGAACATTCCTTGGATGAACAGTACGATCAACAACCCGAACTCGAAGCGCTAAAGGAATCAATCAGCCGATCTGCGAATGAAGATTACGAGCTATCACGCGACATTATTAACGATGCTGAAATGCAAGAAACGTCCGTTGACGAACCCGAAGAAATTCACCGAAAAGAATCCGCTGTATCCATTACGCTAAACGATGAAGAATTAGACGATAACTACGCAAACGAATTGAGAAGAAAAAGTGGCACCGAATCTGAAGATGATGTTGATCTTCAGCAATACATGATGAACAAAGAAAAAGATAATTTTGAGCAGGACAAGCTAAATCCACGACATGAACAAACTTCTGACAATGAAGATGTGGTCAAGAGCCCAACTCCTCATGCCGTAATCGATTACGAAGAAAGCATGGAAAATTTAATAACTGGTCAAAAAGAAAAAGAAACCCATGACAAAATTGTGGAAAAAGAACTCTATCCATCCGAAAAAGATGATTTTGATGAAAAAGATCACGATTCCACTGAAGACCAGGATATCGATGATGGAGAAATGATCCGCCATCCTACGCCACCTGAAATGAAATACTCAGAAGATGACATGCGTGATCCGATTGGTCCACACTTTATTACTACTCCTGGTATGAAAGCAGGAACTGACATTACTGAGCAACCTCTTTATGAAGAAGCAGAAGATGAAGGATCAGACAGGTCTGCAAGTCCTGTGGTTGAACAACCTGTCTTTGGAAATGTGGGCGGAGCCGATTTTCCAGAATTAGTTACCGTGTCTGGAGGCACAACTCCGTCAGAGCCACAGTCTCCCAAAGCTGGCTTGGATGGAAAGAAATTCGGCTCGGATGCTGGACTCATGGAGGCTCTGAGCGAGCACGATTTGTCTGAAAGCTCAACACATAGCCCTCATTTCCAAGATAACACAGCATTCGATTTACCTGTGGCAACAGATAAATATGAAGACTCACATATGGTTGATGACAACACGCATATGGTTGATGACAACACGCATGTGGTTGATGACAACACGCATGAAGAGCGTAATGTTGTTGACCAAGATGAAATGAAAAAAGTTGAAGCGCCAACTTTAGAAAAACAACTTAGTCCCCTTACTGCTAGGAAAATTTGTGATGCTCCATCTGATGACGAATCTTACAGCCAAAATGAAAAGTCTGAAACTCGTAGTGAAAAATCGGATGATGACGATGAAAAATCGAGTCAGCGTCATGATGATAAATCGGATATGCATGATGACAGATCTGATAACCAATATGATGGAAAATCAGATGTGCATGATGACAGGTCTGATAACCAATATGATAACAGATCTGATGTGCACGACGATAGATCAGATAATCAGTACGATGCAAAATCTGACGTAATGGATGACGAAAGAAAATCTGATATTCATGAAGATGATAGATATGACTATCATCATGATGACTATTATGATGAAAACAAATCGGGAAGTCATCATGAAATGCTAGTATCTGATAAACACGATAGTTATTCATATGAAGCCTCACACGGAAGTGAAATTCAAAAATCAGCTATTTCGTATGAAGAATCTGAATTCCATAGTGGATATCAAAATACTGAAGCTGAAAACAAATCACACATTGTACCCGACCAATTTGCTTCTGGTGGTATTCAAGATGAAGTTCTGCGCTCTCAAACAACTGATGAGTTGAGCTTCCATGATCACGGCAACTTTGATGTTGTTGGAGAAAAAGATTTAGTCTACCAAAAGCAAGAAGAATCTTTTGGTGCACAAGAAGACAATAAATGCAATATTCCATTGGATTTTCAGGATGAAATTCAACCTCCTATTCGTGATCTAAATACTTATTCTCAAGAACTTCACGCCGATGAAAGCTCAAATGCATACGAATCATCTGAACATTATGAAACTAAACATGCGTTATACGAACAAAGGGAAACTGAATCATCTGTACCACTCAGTAGTTACGGATATGCAGAAACCTCAAATAATGCTGATATCAAAGATTTTACATCTGCCTCTCAAGACTATGGTATTGATAAACATGAGATATCATCAAATGTCGTAGATGACTATGAATACAATGAAGGAAACTTGGAAAGGATGGTGGACGAGCACCAGTTTGGTTTACTCAAAGAAAGTGAAATTCCCCAGCCCTTAACAGATACGCCTTCTTCAGGAATAAGTTATCAAGAAACTGCTGAAGTTCATCACTATGAAACTTCAAATATTCAAGAAGATGCTTACGATTTCCACTCAAAACAACTGACGCAAACTTCAGCTGTCTCAGAAGAGTTCGAAACCCATTCCCAGGTGCCTGAAACATCTCACTTTGATGACACAAATTATAACTATATGTCACAAGAACCTTCCTTTACAATGTCTCAAAATTATGAAACAGTATCTAAAGTGGAGAGTACTTATGAAAGCAATGTTGATCAAGAATTTTCAGAAAATTCTAATCTACCACATAGTATGACACGAACTGATTACGAAAAAGAGATAACTGAATCAGATGAAGTGAAACTCCGTGCTTTTTCAGACTTAGGAGAACATCATACATTGAACTCGGAGTTTGACGGTGGTAAAGTTGACTATGAAAATATGCAACAAGAACTGCATGAGTCTAAAAATGACTTCACCTCAGAAGTTGCTTATGGCAGTAATGAAATTACTAGTTCACAATTTTCTAGTACAGGCATAGGATCTTCAGTCAACGGGAATGGAAAAGAACAAACTTCCTACAGTCATTCCGAGCAATATACTTCCCAAACTGCATCGCATTTGCAAGATACTGCATATTCGCAGCAAGAATCTAATTACATTATCAGTTCGAGATTCCATTCAGATTCTCCTGAAGATAACGTCATGAGGAGCGACTCCTCCCCAGACGTTCCTTATCCACCTAGCTCAATAGGCGCCAAAACCTCCATGGTTGTCGATTCTCAAGAATTCATGCAAACTAAAGAAGGCTACAACAACATGAATTTTCCTCAGTCAGGTGATATACCCGTTTCCCCAAATAACAAATCACATAATGCCAATCGTGATGATCCTTACGATGAATCATCGGAAGAGGATGACAGCTCATCCGTTCCTGGCACAGTATCACCTTATGCTTATACCAATAAGGCTTACGCCAAAGAGGAAGAAGATATTGATGGAAATCATATTTACAAAGAATCGGCATTTGAAAAGAGATCTGAAATATTAAAACAAATGGAATTGGATCCAAATAATCCACAGACCCTTACAACTCAACAGGTTGGTTATTCTCAAGATTACGAAGAAAGAGAATACACTGGAAGCACTAATTATGATTTTAAATTAGAAGAGTGGGAAAAACCAATGGGTCTTCCCACTCCTCCAGATGCAACTAAAGCTGTGACGAAAAAACCTCCCACTAAACCTTTGGGAAAAAGTGCTGATAGCAACGGCAAAGCTTACTTTCCAACAGCGGCGTCTAAAATGTCTTCCCCACTGAAAAAGCCCAAACCAAAATCCACCAAAGAATCCGGCGGCAATCCAGTTTACGTCGATCTAGCCTATGTTCCACATCATGGTGATCCTCACTACTGTGACGTGGAATTCTTCAAGAAAATACGTGCTCGCTACTACGTCTTCAGCGGCATCAATCCTAGTAAAGAAGTTCTTAACGCTCTTCTGGAAGCAAAGAAAACCTGGAAAGAAGACATGGAGGTGACCATCATACCTACTTACGAGACAGATACCCTGGGTTATTGGATGGCCCAGAACCAGGACGATCTTGCTACTTATTCTATTGAAGTTGCCCCTTCAGCCAGCAGGTGTACAGTGAATCTACAAGATCACGAAACAAGTTGCGCAGCTTATCGTCTGGAATTCTGAAAGACTTAGAAACTCGAATTTGAAAAAAGTTTTAAAAAATATCGCTTCTGTTTTTTGAATGGGTGCTTCTTCGTTAGACTCCAATTTCAGGAATGAATGTTTTTAATCAATTGGGGAGGAGATTGAAAAAAAAAAAGATAGCAAACCTAATCTTATAGGTCGACTCATCAACATCCAAAAGGAATTCCACTTTATTTAATATGTTCTAATTGGACTTTTTTTTTCCTCAAAAAATGAATTTGCTTGTATCATTTCGGTTTTCTTCAAAGTGGAGTAACGTCGGTTTTTAATTGAATTTTATGTAGCAGTCCTTGCATGTTGTAGCATGCTTACGTGCAGCAATGCACATCCTAAATGCATTGCTGTATACTTCCAGGCTACTCCACTTTGAAAAATTCCAAACAGTGCCTAATTAAAACAAAGTGAGAAAACACTATGTAAAAGAATTTAGGAAAAATTATCAAATGTTATTTTAAAAAAAAACTTAATCTTTTTTTATAAAAAAGACTTGCATTATTTTAGGCAGCGTTGAAGTTTATTTAGTACTAAAATATTTTATCCATAAGCTGTTTGACATATATACACTGATAAAATAATTAAATATGTGTTGAATTCTTATTAGAAATCTTTTTTATACGAACATAGAAGTTTTGTGATTGTAAATAATTAATAAATTTTAGTGTTCAGCTCGAGTTGATGGATGCAATTTATGTGTGATTATATGTTTGAAATTTTCAAATCTCTTTTTTTTTCCTTTCAAAAATTCTTATAATTAGTATTTATTTATAAATTAGTATGAAATTTTTATGAGGAATGTATATATGAAAATTTATTTTTAAAAATATCTAAAGTGGTAATTTATGGCTAAAATGGCATTTATTAAATTCATAAGTATTTATCATTATCATAAGCAAACAGCCTATGTTTTACCACGAGATGATTTTACACAAATTTTTTCACTGTGGTGTTTTGCAAATATAAAATTTTTATGCTTTTTATTTTAATAATTTTATTATTGCATACTTTTTATAATTAAATAATTTTATACTTCCAATATTGTATTTTTTTTAAAGCTACAGATAAAACATCTCATTTATGTTTAATAACAGAAACATTGGGACAAATGTGAAATAACTTATACCACTAGAAACTTATAATTTTTATACGTATTATGTAACTGTATATGTATACCTAGTCACATTTATTATATTTTTAAAAAGATTTTTTTTAATTGGATTACACATGGTTTTGTTTCCTTTTTAAGTTTCCAAAGCATTGAAAAGTTTTTATATTTAAAGAATTTTATTATATGCATATTTGTGGTACATGTCTCTTGACCTTTTTATTATAAGAAGCATTAGTTTCTAAAAATAGTCAAATTTAATATCAATTAGTTGAATAACTTTATAAAGGATTACAGTAAATTTTTATCACTGAAGTAGTTTAGAATACTGTTGTAATACTGTTGTAATTAAACTCTTCGATCTAAATAGTATTTTCAAAACTCAATAATTTCTTCATCCTACCAATGTTCACGAATTATAGTTATACGAGTTTCATAGCAAAAAAAAATTCTCTTTTACTTACAGATATATATAAAATTGAAGTATTTTCAGATTTTGCATTTATTTTAGACTTTGTGGCACAAATGCAAGCATTAATATTAGTTGGCTTGTATCAATTTAATATGCATATTAATGATTAAATAAAAATCCCCAGCAATTGCAAAAACAACTTCTAAGAAATTAGAGCTTGTTATTAAATATTTTTTATCACCAACATAAGAATCCAACGACCGCAGTGGCTTAAATAAATTCAATACCTTACCCGTCACTCCTTTAAGGTATCTTAATTTAAGGTTGCCGTTAAGTTTAAATTTAAGTACTAGCCAATGGCAGCTCTCCGTTTCATGTGAGATTGTCTTTTCAGCCAATGAGAACGTTTACTTTCGGGTAAATACTAATTGGTGTTAGATTCCAACTTGAAGCTCTTGAGCGATGAGGAAACTAGCGTTAACCAATCCCATCTCTCCATTTGACGCTTCGCTGCAATGTGATTGGCTGGATAGAAGTAATAGCATTAAGAGCTTAGAATTGAACTTTCGCTTATTTTATTTTCGAAATTTCACAGAATCATTTTATTTGAGAAATTGATTCACATTTTTATATAACTTTCTTCATTATTTTATGTTTTGATGCTAAATCTGGTTTCGTAATTATTTCCTTTTATTTATTCGTCTTTTTCAATATATAATAAACACTTTCAAACGACCCACTTTATTTTACACCACTTTTCTGTGATAACTAATAACCTAAATATTTAGGGATTTAATTTTAAGGTGATAAACATTAACTGTTCAAGAATATGTCCACAATTAAACAGAAAATGCCAATTTTTTTAATACCAAAATAGCTTTGTGGGCAATTTATAAACCAAGCGCCGTATGTTCATGATATTTATATTGATTTATCAACAACAAAAAAAATATTTTGAATTTTTTGTTGCATTTTAAATGTACGATTGCAATTAGTTCAGGTCGTGTTAACTATTTAGTTAATCGCTTCAAGGCCCTTTTGTTAAGTGAAGCGCCGTATGATGTATATTTAGTGTTTTTCACTAAATCGTTTTAAAATGTTTAGATTTCTATACATGCATGTGTTTTTACGATTTACGCCTTTTTAGAACTTAATACAGCTTCAGCGGTATCCCCCTCTTCTCATATATCATATGCGCTAATATAAAACAACCCTTAGTTATATTGAAAATCATCCATAACGGCACTATGCCTTACTACTAGAGTGTATCACGATTTTTTTCTTCAGAATTTTAAGTCTTTAAAAAGTTGTTACACTAGTTTACCAAAACTTTTTTTTGTCAACTAGAAAATTATTCAGTTCCCCCGGAACCGCCTAATTTTTTTTTCTTTGACTAAAAAATAAAAATGTAAATTTTTGGAAAGGCATACATTTAAAATAAGTTTAGCTTTTAAATTAAAAAATATATAATTTTGAATCTAGCGTAACTGTAAACTATGTATGTTAATGGCAAATTGAGAAATTCAGTTGTTTGATGAAAACTGCAATGTGCCTAAGAGATTCACTGCAATAAGGCTAACAAATGACGTCAACGGTTTGTAAAAAGTCGAATTTTCTAATTTGCCTACAACATGATATATCAACTGTAACATTTAAGTCTCCCGGAATGTACAGGAAATACAAATTCTAATTTAAAGATTGTGTTGAAAGTTAAGGTTTTGAAGTTTAATTAGGGAGATCTAAATTTACCTTCCGAATATAATTGTTTTACTCTTACTTATAAATTTCAAATTTACATCATAAATTTCAACATTTTTGAGTTTACTAAAATTTGATTTTATATTTTATGCCTCTAAAAAAGTTTAATTTGACGTCGGGAGATCTTTTGAAGAAAACAATTTTTGGAAAATAATGTGACAACTTTCAATCGGCTTGAAGTTTTGAATTTCGAATATTTTGTAATACACCCTATTAAACTTATGCAATTTCGCTAGCCTTTTTTTAAATAACGTGCAACATTTTAAACACCTTTTTACAAAAAACAACAGCTAGTATATTACTACTACTTTATTACATACCACGATAGGAACAATTATTCAAATTCTTTAACTCCGTTTGAAGTAAAGGAATACCCCTATTCACTGTCAAACCTTTAGAATTACCATTTAATTTAGAAAGTTTTGTAAAGCTAACAAAGAAATGCTTTTAAAAGAATGAATGTTCGAGCTTTAGAACTGAAGAAGAGATTGAAAGATTCTTACTTAAAAGAAAAATAATAAAAAACAACCTTGTAGTGAGTAATGTTAGTATGTTTTTCCGCAGTGTCCTGCATAGTGTGTCAGATAACGACTGCTTGAAATTTGCTGCCTCTGAGCAATTTATTAAAATGCGAAATATATATATACAAAGTGCTGTAGCCCATATCTAGATATGCAATTGGATGCAAGGTATCTCGTTGTTTGTATGTTGCCCAGAGCTATAATATGTTTCATCATTTGCAGATATGTTTAGCTTTATGAAGTCTACTAATGTGCTGTCCGCTTCACTTTTGAGAAACGAGCGAGTTGTACCAACATTTGATTCTGTGCAACTAAAATTGAAATTTATGCATCGATTCTTTATTAGTTTGTTTTTAAAAAAAAATAAGCAGATAAATTCTAGTACAGATCCTTGAATATTTCGAAAGACTGGTAATAAACCCTACTGCGAGTGTGCAAAGCATTACGAATCCTTGACTAAATTGCAGGTTCGTCAGTGACTCCTCAAGTACAACAGTAAAATTTATTTCTCAAATATAGTGATTTTTAATGCAATTCTAGCTTCACTCTTTTAACTCGGATCGACACAAGAAGACATTCCATACAGTCTTATCATAAAACTCATCCTCCGTACTTTAGGACTGTTGAACTACTGTTAACTTTAGCTGTCTTATCTCAGTGTTAACTTTTAACTTGAAAAACGAATCAATTTCAAATTGAGATTCATAAGTTTCTCAATGTTTTTAACAGTAATGCCTTGCACTGTAGAATTAAATTTTAAACTGTACTTTGTAGTAAAAATTACTACATTCTTTACGCAGTATTTAAAATAGTTTGTTTTTAATACCAAAAATACAGACTTACAACACATTTAAAGAAATTCATTTTAAACTTTTTTAACTGTGAAAGCATTAAAAGTTTTCGAAATTTTAGTTTACTTTCAAATTTTGGTACTTTTCTCGCTCATTACTTTCTGCACAGTACGTACACAATACGTACATACAATACGTACATAATGAAGTTTTTACAATAGGATTTGAACATGAATTATATATAGTTCCTCGAAAAAGAAGCGTATGTGATGCTGACTGTAAGTTTTTACTTTTTATTTGAATGCACATTTTTTTAGCAATATTATCTTTCCATTTTTGCTTTTTGTATTTCAACGCTCTGTGGGCACTGTGATTTCATGTTGGCGCGTTTCAATGCAGATGGACGTTGCCCAGGATGTAAACTGTGAATTGTTGAATAAAAATTTCGTGTATCTCATTGTGCCAGTTTTTTTTATTCTTATTGAATTGACAAAACTCAGTTATAGTAGTTTTTTTCATTTAACTAGGGGTAAAGCACTGTCTACTAGAATGATCTGTCGGCAAACATCAAAATACATGCCTCTATTTTAGCGTCTGAAATACTCGAGTAGTAATAGCAGTACCAGTCTTCAGGGTTATATATTAAGATAATAGCGCACGTTCCGTATTGAAAGATGTTTACCGTTGACTAAGAGCTTAAAAATTTCTCTTGGTGGCTCTGTTCATTACCATTTCATTTTAAAAACTGGTTCTTTTTTAACAATTTCAGAATTGTATCTTTACGTCGAATATCATAGAATGTGAAACTTTTCGTGACCATACCAACCAGTTCGCACGGAGCATTTAAAGTGAATGCAAAGTTCTAAAAACCAGCATCCAGAACAGAGCACGCAGTAGTGTGATTTTTAGTGGCATACGGTGAGCGTAATTCGAGCTTTTATTGTCAAATGTTTGCTCTTTTATTACAGGCATTATTTAGCACTACTGTATCTGAAAAAATAGTGTATCGTTTTTCATGATAAACATCAAATTTAAACAACAAAATTATGCATAAACATCGAATTATCCCATGGTGATCAAACGCCATGATCTTCCATTTAATTATTGCTATGATAAGAGATAATCGAAGTGTTTCCACTCTTAATATTTGTGCATGGATTAGTCTGGCATGAGTAAAGCAATGGTGCAATCATCTGCCTCTGAAAATCATACTACTTCGCGGTGTTCTGCTCTGGATGCATTCTTTCTAAGCTAGATTTTACATTCACTTCAAATGCATGCATGGGAATTGATTAATCAATTACACAGTTTGCTGTGCACTCCTATCCTTCATAACTCTTCCTGGTGCCGATGCTATCGCTGCTGTATTTCTTACGCTATCATAAGTGTCCATTTTTTATTAGGACAACGCTTATAAATTTCCATTTTTCATAGTCACTTGTTAGTTAAATAGAGTTAGTTAGAAAAATTACTTAAAAGGTAAAAATTCTAAGAGTGGGTAAATGTAAATTGGATGCGAAATCATCGGAATTGTATTTTTTTTTAAGTGAAACTATTATATTTGAAAATTTTCCAACATTGATCCCCCATAGTGAATACTATAGTTACCTTTGATGTAACTGATAACTTTCCATACACCATGGAATTGCAAATTAGAGATGAACTCGGAATCACTTATAAAGACTTGAACCCAAAAGCTTAATTTCGGGCCCACTCTAGATCGATAGGTTATAATTTTTATTTTATAACAGTCATTGAACAGTCGACCCAATTTTATTACGGCTACCAATGTTCAACACGTAATTAAGGTAGCCTTGTAGTTTTAAACCCAATAGCTGAGATTCGAACCTGATTAGGAGGCGAATGTTCTATCCTCTGAGACTCAGTTACGATATACTTATTTTATAACCGTCGTTGAGTAGTAGTAGTTAATTTACGTCGCACTAGAGCTGCACAATGGGCTATTGGCGACGGTCTGGGAAACATTAAAACTTTTTTTCCGAAGACATGCCATCACAATTTTGATCCTCTGCGGAGGGGATGGCACCCCCGCTTCGGTAGCCCGACGACCTGCGCGCGAAGTCGAGCACTTTACGGTAGCACAGTTTAACGAGGACCAATACCGCACACCCTCGGTCCCTACGCAGACTGATCCAAGTGGTCACCCACCCGCACACTGACCGCAGGCAGTGATGCTTGACTTCGGTGATCTGCCGGGAACCATGTCTTAACGATCACTGCGGGACATAACCGTCGTTGAACCACCGTCCCAATTTAGGTTTTGCAACTACTAATGTTCAACTCCTCCTTGTAAGTTTGAACCCAATCCAAAAGGCAAGGGAATTCGATCACGTACTGGGAGAAATTCGACTTCGTGTAAGACTTTTTGATGGAACTAACCCGCATTTGCGTTGCACGGATTGGAAAATTTTCCACGGTTATCCTGACAGCTAGGGAACTTGAATCCATGATCCGTCTACCACTGAGGATATTCTACTTCAGCGCTGTGGTCGGTGCGAGCCTGGTGTGGAATTTGTATCGAACAGCCATCTCTAGGATTCTAGCCCGGTTCGCCCCATTAGAAGGCAAAAGATCTGTACGATATACATTTTATTTTAAAACCTTCGTTGAACAGCCATTCCAATAATACGATATACTTTTGTCCGCCGTAGTCCAAGATTTTATATGCCAAAACTCGTGAAGATACAAAGCCAAGTTTTGTAAAGAGATAGGTCCACTGAGATATAATATTAAGACTGCTTCTAAATTTTAACTGCTCAGTGCAATTATTCCTACTTAATCAAACCATATGTACCTTTTTTTTGTTTGTTTAAAAAGGTTTGTTTTGTTTGTTCAGAAGTTATGGGAAAATTTTATCATGAACACTTATCTCAAAATCTTTCAGCTTTTTCCGGTCTCAGGTTGAGCCTGTCTTATCTCACTTAGGCTCTACTTTAATGAAGATTCATGGTATTTTTCGAAACTCTTTCACCAAGAAAAATAGAAAAACTGTTGAAGTAAACTTTTGAGGCAAAACTACAATTTAAAACTATACATAGTTAATAAATTCTTGCAGTAAAGAATTAGCTGGGCTTTAGAATGGACAAATCGCTTAATTATTAAAAAATTGTAACTTTAAAAAAAACATCATTAATTTAGCAAGACTTTTACACCTATATGAAAATTTTCGAAATTTTGTATATATGGGCGTATAAAAATTTGTAATAATTCGCAATTATTGCAACATTTTTATGAGCTAAGATAATACAGCATCAAAGTAATTCTTTCATCATTTAAAAAATAGACCACAAACTCTTTCTTTTACGCAAAGACAAAAACGTAGCTTTTCTTCAAATTGGCATTTTACGCCATTTTCAGAATTCAATTAAGAACTAGTGTTTTAAAAAATAGGCTTAACTTTACATTCAAGAAAAAAACTTGCTGTTTTTGCCATTTGGTGGTATTACTTCGTCATGATTGCAGATATTTCTATAAAGTTACCGGAAAATTCTGTCCAAGGAAGAACACTCCTCATTATACAAGGATACAAAAGGTGCCTTTATAAAATATAAAATAAAAAGTAGTCCGGCAATTACCCTTAAATGCATGCATCTAATGTCTGTCAGTTTGATCGGTTAATTTTGTTACAAGTTTTAATATACATGCACATACTCTTTTTCGTCTCATATGCTATGTTTCTTTAAGCTAAAACATAACCGTTGAATTTAAGGACAAACACTCAACCACTTTCTTTTCTATTACTATAAGAGGAGCGAAGCGAGTGCTTTCGCAGACAACTTTTCGGTTGACCAAATATTTAAAATCTTTATAGCCAAAAACTCAAAATTAATCTAATATCCTTATCAAATCGTGCTTATTTTTACAATGCAATTTTATTTACTTTGCATTCGAGTTTCACACAGGGCGTCAAACATTCATTGATTTTAGATTAGCATGCACTTGGTTGAAAGTAGGCGTTACTTTTTATGGTATACCACCTCATTGAATACGATGAAATACATCTAGATTTGAATTTGTGAATTATTTTATTCATATTCCTTTTATAAAGCAAAATAAATTTTGGTGATGAAACAATTGTGTTAACAATATTTTTTCTTCTTTAAAAAGAAAGAATCACTCTTTTGAAAATATGATCGGTTGAAATGAGTTAAAATTTGGAAAATATGCTCAAGAATAGATTCTCTTGAATGAAGGGAAATAAAATGTATCCGAAAGTAAAATCTATTTCGTAATAATTGAGGAAAACGCATTCATGTAGTTACTATAAAAATGCATACAGCTTTGTGCAATGTTAATCAACAGTTTAGATGAAATTGAAATTCAAATAGCTACCACTTTATAAAACAAGAAAAACGTTTTGTATATTTTTATTTTATTAGTTAATATTGGTTCATTGTTTGGTACAACATATTCTCGAATAATTGCTAGCATTTAAATGTGCTGGTAAAGGAAAAAAGAAAATCTAGTTAGAGAGTCTGAGCTGAGGGTTTCTATGAGACAAAATTCAACTTTTTCAATCATTTTTATATCTAAAATGGTCATAAATAAATTCATTTTCTTATTTAAAATATTTTTCTCTATTTTTTCCGAGTATTTAAAATTTAATTGAAATTAATTAGTGCTTAAAAAATTATATATTGAATTAATTAAGTTTCATTTAACGTTATTGCTACTTTAGCAACGTTTGAAACAGGCTTCTTAACTATGCTGCGCAAAATAGAAACCAGAGCACTGCAAAAGTAGGGCATGCTAAAAATTAAAAATAATTCAATAAAGTAAGCTCTTCATAGCCTTGGTTCACATATATAGGTGGACCATTCTCTTCTTATCTTCTAAAAGCAAGCTATAAGAAACTCATATAGATGTCACCAATTTATATTACTTTGCCTGATCTATTAACTAAATGCTTTAACTAATCCAGTTGATGTGAGAATTTCGACTTAAACGAATTTGTTTAAAATTTTAACAAAATTTATGTTTTTTTTTTTAAAAAAAGACATTGATTCTTAACCTTTTTTTATCACGTCACACTTTTAACAATTTCCAAAGTTTACGGCACACAGCTCCACATGATTCTCAAATTATCCTACTTTTAAATTTTAAAATCATGCATTATTGATTTCGTTAATTTTAGTAAAATGTAAATTTTATTGACTTAGTTATGTCCAATTGTGAAATTTGAATGCTAACTAAAGTTGTACACACTTTCAAATAAAACTTTTAATAAAAAGTAGGCGTTACTTTCTACTGCGTAATACCCGGTTCACGCTGAAAAGTAACGCCTACTCCTAACTAATTCAAGTATGTGAAGATTTTTCATATTTAATGTTAGAATAAAATTTATTGAAAATTAAGATAAAGAGCTCCCGAAGAGAATAAAAGCATTTTATACTCAGATAATTGACCTTAATATCCAGACAATTTAAGTTAAAGCACTTTCAGCACGATTTAAAATCTATCATAATGGGTCTAAAGAGCGAGGTCAAATATTAAAGATTACTATCATGTTACAGAACGTTCACAATAACCTTTTTCTGAATTATCATACATCCTTTCGATGATTTATTCGACAATCAAATGGTGGGAGGCAGCTGCAATATAGAAATATGACCTCAATTTGGACAAGAATTTAGTCAAAATTTTGAGCCTCTTAATGTTAGATTGATAATTTGCGTATTTTTCAGTCTCGAAAATTTTTTAAGTGAATCGGAAAAAAAAAATTTTTATTCACAAGTCTTTTTCTTCTGTTCCTAGTTTTATTATATAATAAAAAAATATTAAAAAAATTTTTTTTCATGGGATTATATTTGAATTACGAAATTTTTTGCAAAAAAAAGTTCACTTCGTCTTAAATTTTCCCGGGAAAAAGCTAAATATGCAAGTAGTGAATTTAACATTAAGAAGCCTTAATTTTACACTTCTCTCTTGACTCAACTGTTTCCCAGACTGGGGCCAGTCCCCCTCCCTTCATATTGATGGTCACAAATCATAGCGCTATCAATGATAGATGAAATAGAACTAATTGGCATGTATGAAGTCGCTGTTACTATTTAACGTTGTTAAAATAGTAACATTGCAGTAACGAAGTCTTATATTGTGCCTTATGCCTTTTTATTTTCACTTTTTAAAACAAATATATTGTAGCTTTTCAATTATAATTTTTAAAAAGCTTTAAATTTATTATATCTTAAATACTGTGACTTCCCACTTAATATAACTGATGTCATTTTTGTCCTCTGTCACTTTTGTCCTGGTTAAAGTAACTTTTTAATTTAATTATAAAGTATGCTGAGTATGCAGTGGGCATATTTTGTTACTGCGAAACGTTACTGTTTTTATAAACATATATTATATTTTCCCTCAGCCTTTTTATATTTTCTCTATTTATAATAAAAATCTGTTCTTAAATATATATGTCGCAACTGCCCCTTACTATTATTAAATTGATTACCAGAATTCCACATATAGAATAAAATAAGAATTAATGATTCTTACGACTCTTCATCCTTCTCTTGCAGCTTTTTTCGAATCACCAGGAAAAAAAGCTGTTCCTAGATTTACTACACACCTTCACTTACACATTTTTTCGATTCATCAGGAAAAAAAGCTGTTCCTAGATTTACTACACACCTTCACTTACAGATTTTTTCGATTCATCAGGAAAGAGCTGTTCTGAAATTTTTAATGCCACTACTGACCCTTACAATAAAAATTATTAAATTGACTACAATAAGACTACATATAGAATAAAAAAAGAGAGAATTGATCGCACGACTCCTTATCGTTCACTTACAGATTTTTTCCGATTCATCAAGAAAAAGCTGTTCAAAAAATTGTAATGTCGCTACTACCTCTTAAAATAAATATTACTAAATTATCTACTAGAAAATTACATATGGAATAAAATATTATTGAATTGACTATTAGAAGACCACATATAGAATAAAGTAAGGAATAGTTTGCAAGATTCCTTATCCTTCACTTACAGATTTTTACGATTCATCAGGAAAAAGCTACTCAAAAAATTTTAAAATCACTACTGCCTCCTAAAATAAATATTATTAAATTGACAGCTAGAAGATCACATATTGAATAAAATAAGAATTAATAAAATAATTGAATGAAATAATTCGTGTAACTTCTTATTTAACGTTTATTTTCAACCACCATGAAAGTAAATCAGTTCGCGAAAGAGCCATTTAACACAAAATCCTTAAAAAATTAGAAAGTGGTAAAAAATATATGTCTAAAAATTTGTTTAACTTATGAGGTTTGTTTTATTTACTTGTCAACCACTATAGATTCAATTCTCAAATATATATATATATATATGATACATTTTTGACAATTACTTTTAAAAAGAAATTGGGTTCATGCGCACCACCGGTTCATTTTTTAAATAATCTGCTCAGTCAGGCTGCACATAAAATCCCGTGTGGATTAAGTGCAAATTTAAAAAAAAAAAAGCGAGAGAGAGAGAGAGAGAGAGAAGAATTTGTTTAGGTTTAAAACAAAAATTTTCTTTTCGAGGTTTCGTCATTTTCACTCTTGTTGCAACATGTTCTAAATAATTTTTCTTATCCTCATCAATTTAAAAACGGTTTGTTTTTCTCAAATGTGAACTGTGTTACCAAAGTATGTTTCATGACATTCAAAACTGTACTAAGGTAAACAACGTTTAAGAGCGCAAAAAATATTTATAAATTCAGACAGCTGTTTCGGATGCTCAAAGGGCAACCTTCATCAGTGCAACAGAAAGAAATGAGATTAAACAGGGTAATTTTTTTTTCTTTTGTTCCTTGCTTACCATTCGTTGTCATCCATTCACCCTTCCCTCCTATTGGCCATTGCTCTAACCCCCCTTGTGACGTCACCTTTCTCCATATTTACCCTGTTTACTCTCATTTCTTTCTGTTGCGATTTTGGAATAATGTGAATATAAATAAGTTACTACAAATTATTATTATTTTGAAAGTGAAAGTGGGCGTCTTCGCCAAAAGTTTCTTCGAATTGTGTTTGTGTATATTTTCGACAGCAGCAAAACGAAGCTGCAAAGTGTTATTATTTCATCGCCATTGGATTATACCTATCATTATGTGAACAGTTACTTCATTATAATTTATTATATGCAGTGCATGTAATTCATCAACTTTATTACTTTCTTATCACGAAGTTTGTGAACAGTGTTTTCAAATTGTGTAAATAGCATCAACAGTAAACGTACTTGGAGAACAACAGGTAGATGAAAAAACTTTATTTCAATTCTATTTTATTATTTTCGTAAACAAGTGCTTTACTCATAACTCATTATGGATAACAGAAACAGTGAACCGCCCCCCTGGGCAACCGAAATGATCAATCTACTAAACCAGCAACTAATACAACAGCGAAAGGACATGGATGACATGAAAGAAATGTTCCAAATAGAAATGAATAAACTACAGGAAACCATAGATAAACTCCAAGCTGAAAATGAAAATCTGAAATCAACTAATAAACACTTATCCAAAGTTAGTAAACAAAATGCCGAAACACCCATCCAGATACCAGATAATACAGCCAAAGAAGCAACAAAATCTACAAGAAAAAGCAAAAAGAAGACACCAAATGAAAACAAAAGTGAACAACAACCATTAAACAACCCAATTCAACCGCCAAAGCAGAAAAGAAATCATTCATCCAGCTCTGAGGACGAAGATATAACAAATAACAAGAAACTTAACACTGCAAAGATCATCTCAATAGATGGAGCCACCAAACCACCACAGCCAGAAAACATCATCCCACAGGCAAGTACCAGCAAGAACTACGGACCTGAGAGAAGCGTATACAATGACAAAAATGACGTCACCGATGAGGAAGAGATGGAAGGAGGAGCCGAATTCCAATACCAAAAGAGTGGGAGAAGAGGAATTCCGCCAATAATAATCAAAGACCCAAAAATCAACTGGATAAATCTAAAATCAACCTTACAAAAAGAAAAAATAACAGGATTCGAGGGAAAGTACACAGGAGAATCACTAAAACTACACTTTTTTGAAATAGACAACAGGCGTAAAGCAATAGACCTACTCGACCAGATGCAAGTAAAATATCACACATTTCAACTTAATACTGAAAAACCACTGAAAATAGTTATCAAAGGCGTTCCAGTAGAAATAACATCTGAACAAGTAAGATTAAACCTAGAAGAATACGGATACTATGCTAAAGAGGTCAAACAGATGAAAAGATACACAGAAGACGGACCAATCAACCTGCCACTCCATATCATAACCCTGGATAAAACCGAACAAAACAAAGCAATATTTCACATGACTAGATTTATGGACTTAGTTGTAACAGTATCAAGCTACAGAGGACGGAGGGACTACACACAATGCCATAGATGCCAACAGTTTAATCACGTACAAGCCTCATGCAGACACACCCCCAAATGCCTAAAATGCGGAAAAGAACACCTTACTTACCTATGCCAAAAGACAAGAGACACCCCAGCCACCTGCGCAAACTGTGGAGGACCTCATCCGGCCAACTATAAGCAATGCACCAAACATCCCATAAACCAATCAACCCGAAGAAATGAAAATCAACCCATGTTCTCCCCGTCCAATGTCAAATTCAGTTCATATGCAGATAAGTTGAAATCTAACAACCAAGCAATAAACACAGCAGAAATAAAAGAAGCAAAATCAATATTAGAAGAATTAAGAACCATNATTTCTTTCTGTTGCACTGATGAAGGTTGCCCTTTGAGCATCCGAAACAGCTGTCTGCATTTATAAATATTTTTTGTGCTCTTAATCGTTGTTTACCTTAGTTTGTATTTTAGCACAAAGGTCGCCCACTTGTGTATTTATTCAATACTGTGTTGATTAAGGGCTATATTTAAAAAATAGCACAAATAGCAAAAATGTTGGTTAAACACTATATTTTATATAAAACATGGTTTGCAGTCTTAAATATTACATTTTCAGAGGAACCGCGCATCCTTTTTTTTTTTGAATAATGCCGTCATTTCAATACATTGTGAACTTTTTTATTTCCTTGCGGGATATATGCGGCCACGGTTATGATCTTTACAAAGTACAAATAGAGCAATTTATTTAAAGAATATCTAACAGAAATATAAAATTTAGTAATGATACATTAAAGAAAAAAAATTTATTAATAGTAAATATATAAAATTTAGTGGTAAAAAGTTTATATATTATTCTCATTTGGGATGCCCATAATAAAGTAAAATAGTTTTCAGCTTTCTGGGAACTACTTAACCAGAAGACCAGAAGATTGGACTAATGTGTGTAGTTAGCCAGCAGACTTCCCGACCAGCTCCTCTCTTTTATATGTTCTCACATTTCCTTGTAGTCCTTTACCTGCTCAAACTCACTGCTTCGCGGCTGTGTTCACCGTATCACATTTTCAGAAGAACCGCCCACATGTAATGTACCTTTACTTTATTAATTTATTTTTCCGCCATTACGATAACTCGAAGCACAAAGCAGCTCAAAGGAAGAGCAAAACAGTTTTGAATATTAAGAAAGAGAAATGCGATGCGAAGTAAAGGTGAATCAATAACGAATGATTCACGAAGATTGCAGGATATCGGCGACACTTACCGATTCCTCGATGTTGTGGAGGCGATGTTAGGGCGATGTACACACTAACCCGTTGTATTCACCGTTGATTCTGACCTAACGCGAAACTCCCAGTTCCGAAACCCCGATATGGACACTTTGACCACGAGTCGAAAAACGTATTCTTCATTTATTTTTTGTCAGTTTCGTACAACTGCCGGTTTCTTAACTCTCTGTTAACTTGCATTTCGGTGGTAGATTTATAGCCTATTAGCAGTGTTTGTTTTCAATTTTCATTCCTATTTTTAAAACAATTTTTCTGTTGAAAGAAGAAGAAAAAAAGATTGCATTGAGTAATTGAATTTGAATACCTCTTTTACTAGAAAAATGAAAAAGATGTTTAGTTTCGTTTTCCTAACTGGCTTGTATTGACGAGCAAAAGGAACCGAGTTTGTTATTATAAATTTATACATTTTATTATTATGGATATTATAAAGCCACACGTAACCATAGAAATGTAACTGAAATTCAATAAAAAATACTTTTATTTCACACAATTATTTAATGCTTTTATTTTACACAATGATCAAGGGGATTATGCTGACATCATTCTCATCCTTATTCGCTTTTTTAATCTTTTTTCCCCTTCATAACATATTATCGATAACTTAAGCCATTGATAAGAATTTTCTTTTTTAAAAATTTTAAATGAAATTGTATAAAATAAACTTCTTAGCTCAGATAAGCATAAATCAACACATTCATATTATTCAGAAGATATAAATGACTATTACTGTGCTGCCATCTGCCGATGATAGAGAGAATCGCTGTCGGGGATATAGTGAATTAGATAACAATTTTTTTTAAAGGAAAATGTCATAATCGGAACAAATATTCCGAAACCTTTAAAATTTAAAAAAAACCATGCCTTTAAAAATTTAATTATTTAGATAATTGTAAATGGAAATATATCAGTCGTATATATGCCCCTGTCATAAAGTAGTCAGGTTATATATTAAAAATGATAGTTAAAGACGGGCATTTTCACTTCATATAGTTTTAATCAATTAACCTCTTCCAAATGATCCGATTTTTTCAAAATATTCAGCAGATTATTTTATTTTATGGTTATAAAGTTCTGAATTTCCTGATTTGCAAAGTTATTCGATGCAGATTATTGTGTAGTTTAAATGTTACCTCAGATAAAAATTTGTATTGATTACATAATATTTATTTCAGCATAATTTTTAATATGTATTTAAAATGATGCATATGTTTTTAATTTTATTAATAGTTTTATTTTATGGATTAAAAAAATTTAAAATTCTTTTCGTTATCTTCATATCTAAATACTGCACATTATTTTGCCAGTTCATCTTTAAACTAATTTTTTTTCGGGCAAGATCTATCATCTCGACAGATATTATCTAAATCTATGATCATTTAATGAATTATATTCTTTTTTAGATTTTATATTTCTTTCAAGTATCGATTGTTTTTTTTTCTTTTAAAAAAATAAATGGAAGTTAGTTAAATTATTTAGAATCTTCTTACTTACACTATTCATTTGGATTATTGTAGCCTCAATCTGTACTATCCATGATTTTCTTTTCGAGCGAAAAATTATATATGTGCTGTTACGACTGCTAATACTAATCTGAGAAATATATAAGGTATCTTCTATAGAAGATATTAACTCAGGAAAATTTACTTTTCATTCTTTTAATAAACATTTATTTGATATAAATTAATTACAGTTACATGTTGTGAAAGAATTAATCTCATTGAACATAAAAAGTGCTATTTAATTTTATTAATAAGCATTTATTTGATATGAATTAATTATAGTTACGTCTGGTAAGAAGAAAAAATTTGACCTCATTAAACATAAAAAAAGCAACCAAACATCAAAAGTATTATTTTTGAGAATATAAATAAATAAAAAATTCTCCTTCTTCGCATCCGCGGTTGCTCAAACCGGGGAATTCTTCAAGATAAAAATACAAAAAAAGAATCGAAAATCAAAACAATTAAAATTTAGAAACAAAAAAGAGCAGAAATATAAAAAAAAAATACCGACGAAGAAAACGAAGTAAATCAACAAACACTAGTTTAGTAAATCAACAAACACACCTCAACCCATGCTTATGAAATAATATAATTAATATAGTGATTCCACATAAGTCTAAGAAACAACTATGTTTATTGCTTTTTTTTCTTTCTTTTTTTTTGCTATTTAAATAAATAAATATCACCAAGACCTCACTCCTTGCTCTAACTTAAAAAAGTCAGTCTGCAAGAAGCCCAGGCAGTGATTTTCCAATCCAGCGGCATTTGTCGACTCCAGTTTAGCATTTCTCTAAATAAAACTAAAACTTGATTCTTGAAATTGTTTTAGTTTAGGTAACAAATTTAAAATGAAATAAAGCTTGTATTAGAATTGGGACCAACTACAGTAAAAATTAAAATCACTAAAAAAGAGAGCTAGTTATTAAAGGCTGCTGTATTGTGAATGAGCGCCCAAGTCACTCACCGGTTTGTCAGTGTTGCTATCGCGATGATTACAATTGTTTCCATAAATTTAATAATTCTTCATTATATCCTTTTACAATCAACAACAGATTTAATATTCGTGATTGCTCTAATTTCTTTGAAATATTTATAATGACACCATGTAAATTTTGTTCTATTTTAGGAAAATAAAATTTTATTCTCTCCTCTTTTCATTTTTGCCATTGGTTGTTCGAACTTGTTTAACGCGTGAGTAGAAAGTAGGCGTTACTTTTCATAGCGATGGCCAGCTCTAATCAATCCTAGCGCCCACTTTTGCTTGTCCGGTTTTGGTTGCTAACAAGAAACTTAAAATCAGGGCTCCGTTGATATTTTAAAAGGGAAATGAACGAAAGTTAAAAAATTCCAAAAGTAAACTTAATTAAGAGTAAACTGTAGCGTATTCAAATTGCAAATCTATATTTTTTAAATTGTTTACTAAATTCCGAAACTAAACTTAATAAATAAAGGGTAAACTGTAGCGTATTCAAATTATGAATATATTTTTTTTAACTATTTCCTAAATTATAACTATTTATTGAGCACTAAAAACTGAGCACTATTAGTATCCTGCCTCATAATCCAGCATTGCTTGAATAAGTAATCACTTGACTCTATTATTCTTATCAGAGGTATAGAATGTGTAATTTTTAATAATAAATTTAAAAGGAAAAAAAAACGAAATAACTGTATCTTACCGGATATATTATTTTAAGACTAAGAAAGATTATCGTGAAATTTTGAAAAATCCTTATTAACTAAAATATAAAAAATTATAACTTTCACTTTATTTTTTAAATTTTTTGTATTGGTAATTATAATTCACAGCTGTATCTCGCCTTATTATTTGCCTTTTGCCGTTATAACTATCGTGCAAGGCCGTTGAAAAAAGCCGATCTTTTTTCTCGGTCGATTCCAATTAGAGATGGGCAAAACTGCTACCTTTCAGTCACTGTTACTGGGATCGAAAAGTAACAGTGACAAATAGCAGTGACTGTTATTATTTCGATTTAGATTTAATCGATATTGTATATCGATTAATCGTTATAATTTATCGAAATATTATGTTGATTAATCGATTAAATGTTTTTATAAATAATTGATACTATTAGTTTTTTGAAAATTAATCGATATAATTAGTTTTTGGTAATATAATCGATAAATTAGTTATTAGTAATCGATATTATCAATTTTTAATGCAGTTAATAAAAATAATTAATCGTTATACTGAGTAGTCATCTTTATTATAAGTGATGATTTTTGTTAACCATTGTATATCATAGT
>NC_092213.1:67893744-67949582 GCF_043381705.1 Parasteatoda tepidariorum | reverse complement strand
GCAAGTTCTAACTTATTTAAAAAACGTTCAAGAGATATATTGTAAGAGATCCTCCAACGCCTTTTGTTGTTTCTTTTTTCTTGACGCGTTTTGCTAACAGCATTAATAACGTCATCAATCTGAGTGATCGTTACATTCGAAAATGTTTAATTTTTAGTGGAAATGAAAATCTTCGCGGTTAAATTCAGAAATTGCTAATTGACGTACAAATTGTACAATGCGCAAATTTAAAAATGAACCGCCCTGAATAACCTTAGATCTAATTATCGGATCTTCACGTTATCACTTAGTTTCAATGACAAAAACGTACTTTCTCTGAATAAAAGTATCTCTTTTTCGATGGATTCGAATTTCTGACCCTCAATATACAGTGTGTTACTGGGAAATATGGTTTCAATAGTTTATACAGGAGGGCGATCCAAAGTTTGGACCCCTTTATGTTATTTTTTGTTGTTACTTGTTTCGCCATATTTCGAGAACTTTTTAAACAGAAATTTAAATTTTTCGTACGCAGTTATAAAATTCGCTTATCCAAAGATAATTCCATGCAAAAAATAATTTTTAGTAAATATTTATTATTTTATTTATTAATAGTTGAGAAATTCTTGAATCGTAAGGTATACACTTTTTAGCATCATATAAAAGAATATAATTTTGCGTGGCAAATTACGAAATTGGACTGAAATCGGTCAAATAGCTCCCGAAAAATCGAATTTTAAATTCTTCCACTTCTTAAATATGTTTTTTTGTCATGTAAATTTCCACTCAAATTTTGTTCCCCTTGTAAAATTAAATTGTTTTTTCTATAAGACAAAAATTTTCAGAATGCAAAAAATCATAATGAAAAAAATCAGAAATGCCAAAATATGAGCATTTCTGATTGTTTATTTAATATTTGTCATTTAATACAAATTGAGGACTAATTCTAGTATATTTTAAGACTTATGTTAAAACTTGACGACATTTTTGTGCTTAAAGAGCTAGAAAGTTTCTAAGAACAACTATTAAAATTTGAGGAATGACTGTCCTAGAGATTTGAGGACATCATGTCACTTTAGCTAACATAGATGTCTGATACATGCTAGATCAATATTATTTTAATTGAATTACGCTGCTAAAATAGGAGAATTTCAAATTGCTTTGATGTGTAGTTTGCTATCACTTGAATATTTTGAACACACCTTTAAGAACTCCGCCAATCGAAAATCGATTTCCCGAGCTGCCCAAATGAAAGGAAATTATTTTACTTTCAAATTTAATTGTTTACGGTTGCGTTACATTAAAAGTACTCCCGTAACAACCAATAATTGGTCACGGGGTCAGGGAGCATTACCGCAGAACACCACCCAGTTTCCTCCAGGAGCTGTATACAATGACAACTCATCAGTGTTTCCAAGATAATTGTGACCGGAATTCTCAGTTTTGTCATAAACTTATCAATATCGTGCTCAGTTAATTTTTTTTAATAAAACTAAGTTGGCATTTTATAAATTCATATAAAACCACTCTTTAGAGAGTATCCAACAACGATAATGTGAGTCTTATGAATCCGTGATTTAGTATTCTGAGACTTTGAAAAGTTATCTGTGTAACAATCAGTGAAAGAAAGCCATCCATCAACGGTGTTAATCAAATGCCATTTACTAGGTATCAACCTTTGTCCTTTAAGTTGTCAAAGGAATTCACAATATTTATACCAATAAGAGCGTTTATAGAGGAAAGTCCAACTAATATAAATTTTCAATGTATATGAATCATATAAAACTAATGAACTTGAGAGGATAAAATGAACTCAAAAAAAAAAAAAAAAATGCACGAACATTTGTGATTTTTTTTTTCCCTTTGAGAAATTAATACTTTGAATCGTTTTTATATATTGCATACATTAATTAATAAATAATGTGGGAAATTGACTAAAATAAATCTCACTGCTACTTTTAATTTATCAGTGCAAATTGCATACTATTAAATAGTGCAACATAATAAAAAAAATTATAAAAATATTTAGGCATTTTGTTCTTCTTTAGGGTATGTCAATGTAACAGCTGTGCAACGCTGTCTCTCATATACACATAGTCAGTCACGTGATACTTTCTTACTGCGCTATGAGACCATTTTTTTAAAGAAGTGCTAAAATTCCAGCTGTTTTGTCTGCTTATCTGCAGATATAATTCATGGCTTCAACGACATCACCGACTCATTGAGAGTATCTGTCAACAGCTATTGTGTTCATGGAACACTTTAAGTATTTCATAACTTATAACTGAAAATCTTAATAGAATTTTGAATATAATATTGCTTATATTTACTTTCTTAACCCATTCCCTACTGACGTTGCTCTTGCGCAATGCATTGTACTGAGGAAAAAAATTACCACTTTTTAAAGAAAGGGGTAGGGATTTAGATAGCTTAAAAAAAATTCAAAAAGACAATGAAGTAGGGATAAATATATTATTTAATATTCAGTATTCAAAAAGAAGTTCCAAATATTCTTACTTAAAGCTTGATAAAAAAAAATAACAAATTCAAACTTAGGCTATGGCATTTTGTTCAAAGTATCGCTAATATTATACAAAGTCTTCATACAAAATTTCAAAAAAAATTTTTTTTGTTATGTGATCGTAAGGAAATTTTCTCAAAATCAACGTTCAGTAAAAAATACATTTAAAATGCTAGAAAATTGTAACAAAAAAAAATTTTTTTCGAAAACTAATTTCTGAAAATGGATTTTATTTGTCTTAAAAATATAATTTATTCAAATAAAAAAAGTTTAAAATACTTAAAGCATAACAAAATTAATTTTAGTTTTGTTTTCGGGAGTTTACTTCCAGTTTAGTCAGTCCGCTTACGAAAAACTAACTATAACTTCATTTCTAAGAATCGGAGTTCAAAAATTTAAAGGATTTTGCAAAACCAATAAACTAAATAATAATAATAATAAATTGAAAATAACGTCTAATATGTCGATTTAGAAAAATTCTATAAAAAAGAAAGAGAAAAATAGAGAGAGAGAGAGAGAAAATATAATCTTCGACAATAGTATCGCGCCGTTTCTGCTTAAAGTAAAACCTGAGAAAGTTGAAGTTGTCAATACTGTAATTTTGACATGTCTTAAAACAGAAATCTTACATAATCGGCAAAGTACACGCTTAGTTTTGACAAATTTATATAAATCCGAAACATGTGAAATAAGATAGAAATAATGATATGAATGCTTTATAAAATAAATAAATCAGAACGTTTTATGGAATATTCTCACTCAATGAATATTCTCACTCAACGCACAGTCGAAGCGATCGCACAGACGCGAGTCTTGAGCACGAGTCTTAATTGGTTAAAACTAATTTATGCAAACTCCATACTGTTCTAAAAATAATTTAATTTTTTTTAATTCGTTCTATGTCTAGAGCCTCCTTCCTTCCCCCTCTTCCTCTGCACGGATGTATAGGAATATATTACGATGCCTTCCATATTATTTTGTGCAGCTTGTCCGCTTCACCTTTGTAAGGTGTGGAGGAACTTGTGAGTATATTTAAGATAATGACATAATTTCACATTGAGTAAAAATAAGCAATAAATGATATAATTATATATTTACAACATTATTTATTCAGATTAAGGTTAAATTAAAAAGGCTACACCATTCAACGACAAACAGCATGGAACACAGCGTACCATCAACTCATCAACCCGACCAGTTGATCATGCTGGTGAACAGATAAAAAGCTGACGCTTTTACCTCATTCACCAGACAAGGTGAGGCTTGTGCCTAGCTGCTTAGGCTTGTGCCTGACTGCTACACAGCTGTAGTACGACGTAAATAAAGTACCTACCTTCCTCCATATTATTTTTCTCAATTAGATTACCTAAAATGTATTTTAAAATTTCCATGATATTTAAATTAGACGCTGTGTTTAATGCGATTAGTTCCACATAGCTTCACAGCTTAAAATTTTTTTTATCGATTTGCAAATCAAAAGAAAAAATTAACGTACTTCATCCTCCTATGACTGTTTACATGTTAATGGTGAAACCGTGTTTAATATTGCCATAGTTAAAGAATTCAGGTATGTGCTTCCGATAGCCCATTTCGATCACCAATTCATTGATCTTTATTTAATTGTTCATTTTACTATTAATTTAAATTAATATTTTCCATAAATACGTAGGTGTTCTTGAATCGTAAAATTTTTTGAGAACGCTCGGGTGATTTGTCCTCAAATCATGATTATAAATCTGGTCACCTTAAAGTAGCGGAAATGCTCCCGGGATTGGAAAACCGCTTAATATTGCTCTTAAAATTTTTACAGCGTTATCCAAATGTGTTTTCATCAGTTAAAATGATAATCGAAGGGAAATTTAAAAATATCTATGTATAAACGGATATAAACAGACATATGTACAATATTGAAATACTTATCATAAGTGATAAACTATATGAGTCAGCTAGATTAGAACGTGGAATATAAGTAACCAGATCTAAATCTCGTCACTTAGGCTCCGTGGTATGACGAAATCAGACAAGATACATAACGTAGCACATTAAGTATACAGGTGTGAACATTCTACCTGGAGAGGGACAAACAACCAAAAATGTGCCCGGCAGAAGCCTGATGGTAGTGGCGCTAAGTGAAAATGGAAAAAGTCTTCCAGCTTCCATGAAACCAGAGGCACTGATATACTCACTGGCAAATATACTCACTGATATACTCACTGGCACTGATATACCAGAGCACACTAAAAATCGAGGTACCACCGCCGCACGGGTTACGGCTGTTTCCGGTCATTTATCCATATACCATGATGATTGGAGGGGACTGGTAAGTTGCAGTTC
Organism: Parasteatoda tepidariorum; assembly: GCF_043381705.1. NCBI lineage: Eukaryota > Metazoa > Arthropoda > Arachnida > Araneae > Theridiidae > Parasteatoda > Parasteatoda tepidariorum. Next base: position 67,944,748 of record NC_092213.1, on the reverse strand, counting down.
TTCATTTTTACGCTATTGAGATTCGTTTCGAACGTGACGTCATTCCCAGATGGAATTTCATTCCATGGAGCTCATGGTAGGGCATCAGCAAATTAAAGGACCAATCTTGCTCCCTCCAATTCAATCATTCACACGCATGTGAAAGTGATTCTTGCTCGTTTTCTACCTCACAGATTCCAAATATTCGCATCGGAATACTTTATATTGTTATAAGTGTCATTCTCCCTAAATGCGGTTCAAGTACTGTCAATCGCTCTAAGAAAGAATGAGAACCTAAGTAGAAAAATATTTTCACATGGAAAACTCATTAATCAGGTTCTTAATTTTTCTCTGAGATGATCGGAAGTGCGTGAATCGAAGGAAATATTTTCCACCAAACTAGTTCTCATTCACATGCGAAAAAAATTAATCGCATCCAGTGCGAATGATTTTTAATGGGCCACTCTTAATGTATTTGTTCACGCACCTTTGATGTACGTCGAAGGAACTGATTTCAACGAAAAACTCACCTATCCGGTTCCTCTTCTCCCTCAGCTATAAACGGAAGTGCAGAAATCGTGAGAATGCTTTCTAATGCTAAAAATTATGCAAAATGTGCACATGGATATTTTGCATGCATCTTTCATAAAGTGAAAACGCTCCTTAAAAGGAGGAAGTCTGAAAGCAACAAGAATGGCTCCGAAGATTGGTGGTATAAAGCGAATTTGCGTAGATATTTTCTTTTGCATTTAAAAAATACCATAAATTATTGTCTTATGACTGCATTATTTTAAATAAATCAGGTAATTGCTAAATTACTCACCCACTTTTCTCAGAAACGTCATGAACTCAATTTCAAGTTCGTAAATGAAGTAAAATCTTTTGACTGTAATGAATGCTTACTTGTAACCGCCAACATTAAAATTAGAGATAGCAGGGCTTTGTGTGAGCCCGAAAAGAATAGTAGGCTTAAGTGAGCGTAAGTATTATTATTCATTGTGTATATAGTACTTGTTTACCAGTGTTTAAAAAACTAATTCTCCCATTCTAAGATTATAAAATATTTAATTTTATATAGAGTTAAAATCTAACTGCATTATTTTAAATAATCCTTTCTTCGTACTAAAGAAACAACGTTCTGGCGGTCAGCTGCATGCGATTGCTTGAAAGGAAAAATAAATAAATAATAGTTGAATAAAACTACTTTCAGAATTAAAAGCTTTGTCTTGATGAGTAAATTTTATTTTGTTCTGTTTCATTTTACTAAATTATTATTTAATGTGAATGGACTGATGTGAATTAAGTGTACGTAAATTTATCCCGCGCATTATGCATAAGGGTGAATTTTGTATAAAGATCTGTAATTTGTTGTACTAATAATTTTATCTTGTGAATACTGTATTATAGACATGCTATAGTGTATAATTTCATTCAATTTGCCAATTTATAGATTTTATAAACCATTACATTTGTAATAAATATTTACTGAATTGTGATAGCTCTGTTAGTATACGCAGTATTCAATACGAGCACGTTCAAATTCGGGTAGAGGTAGAATTACTCCACTCGTTTCGCAATTTATTTTCTATAGTGTTTTATTTATGATTTATAAAAACATTCGTTATAATCTTTATTTATTTCGTTATTTCTGAAAATCTGCTTAAGGTTGGACATATGTTTATAGTTGTTGTTGATAGTAAACGCAATGCTCGTGTTCTTTATTTATAATGTATGTAAATAATTGTTTAGTAGTATCTTTAAATAAGTTTATTACATTGATTTTTTTCTTTTCCTATCTTTTGAATCTAAAAATTTTTCTCGGAATTTAAGTTTGCATAATATTAATTTACTTATGGTTTGATAATATACATGAACTTGTGGTTATCAATCAGTATTCAAGTTCACCTTAATGTTTTTTCAGTTTTTTTTGTTTTAATTTTTACAACTTAGTGATGTGTTTAAACATGTCTGAGACTGTTTGAGATTGTAATGAATCCTTATTTTGTTCTTTATTCCTATAGAATTTTCAGTAAACTCAAAGCATTACATTTTTTTGTTGATAGCCCTTAAATCTTTAAATATAAAGGATTGGTAGAGTAATAGTGAAACTGTAATTAGAATTGTAAATATTTTTCAAACTTAATGTTGGATCTACAACTGGATTCTTATATAAGAAAAGAGTGAAAACAATTATACTTTGCTTTTCATTATTTTACACTGCTTGTAATTAAAATGTAAATACCAAACCTTGATTGACGAGAAATTCTTAGTATAATTTTGCCACTTTTTAATTATTAATTCTAGATACTAGCTTATTTTTTGTAAAGTTTCTAAATTAAAATGTTTTGTTTTATCAATTTTCTATTACTTGGGATTTCCAATTAGCTAAGTTGTTTTATGTATCAGTGTCTGACATATGAAGCTAAATATTTAGTTTCTTATTAAGTATTTATTAATTGTATCAAAATTTAGTTACATTTGCTTAACAAATACACATGCATGGATATTAACTTTTCTCATGGATATGCTTTTAATACTTGATTAGTAGTAAAAAGATATTTGTTTTAAGTCAAATATATCCCGAGTTTCAGCCCTCTAATTTGTTTAAGGTATTTGGCGCTGACAGTCCGTTGTATTATTAACTGTTATGTCTTGTTTACTTACTTTGGTTTACCTTCTCTTTATATTCTGTGCACGGAACAATAATTCACATTGATTTGTTATATTATTTATGAATTGGTAAAATATTGTGTGTTTCATCTTACATTCCTTGTCCTTGATGTCATCCAAAATATAAACATATTTGTCATAATTTTGAAAATGGTGTAGAGATGATTAGGATTTGTTTCTACTAATAATTGTTAAACCGTTTATTATTTGTTAAGTATTTTGCAATACATTTTCTATTTTGCAGAGCATTCAGTATTATGTGATTTATATGAACATATTTTATGGTAACCAAAGAGAATTTTCTGTTTATTACTTTTGCAACTCCTTCATGGAAAATAAATATTTAAAATTTTTTAGTTGTTACCTTTCTAAATACACTTATGGAATTGTTATGTACATTGGGAGATTTTCAGAACTTGCTTTCAACTTTTTTTTTTTTTTTTTACTGAACTTTTAGGTTATGAAAAATAAGTTTCTCGATGTTGGAAAAGAAATATATTCAGGGGTCTGTCCAGGCCGAATTTGCTACCGTTTAGCGGTACCTTCACAAATTCAATTTTATTTAGAACGGTAGTTTCACAAATTCAACTTTAGGAAAAACGGTACCTTCACAAAATACTTATCCTTAAAACTTTGTTTTTGTATCCGTTAAGAAACATTAAATCTATATTTTTACCATGTTTTTGTGTTGATATTTTAATATAATTTTTAATTTTTCACAAATTATGTCTAAATTTTCACAAAATAGGTACCTTTGAGAAAAACCTAGACAGACCCCTGATATTTTATTTTCTATAAATTTTAAAAGTTTAATTTCTCAGTTTTTTTTTTAACTGTAGTAGTTGAATTTTTTTACTTGTAATATGTTGTATTATTAATGTAAATAATAAATGAATTACCTAAGTAGTATTAACTTTCTCATCAGCATTTGTTTTTATTAAGAGTAAAAAAGTAAAATATTTCTGCTGAGTTCACTGCTATATTTATTTGAAGACTAGTACTTATATCATTCTTAAAAAGCTATTAAGGTATCGATTTATCTACTAATGTTTTTTTTCAAATGCATGTTTAAGTAACTGTTACTGCCTGTAGTTTTTAAATATACAAGATTTACATTAGAAAGTAAATATTAAGGAATTTTACTTTCAATGAATTTATGTTTGAAACTTTATAAAGATTATGCTTAGTGAGTTTAATGTTCCTTTTTTTTTTCTTCCAGTTATTTTGTAAATACTCCTTTTGTATATAGTTGTGATGAGTTCAACCACTTCACAAAGAGCAGGTAGAAGCTCTAAAGATAGGCCTAAACAGCCTTCACATTCTACGACAAAAAATTCGACAGAAGGACAGAAAACAGGAGATAATGCAGTTCCCAAAATACAAGTAGGTTTCAATTAATATGTAATAGATTCGTCAAGTTTTAATTGAAATTACATAGTTATTAATAAATGTTAGGATAATATTATGAAAGATTTCCATATTTGTGTCAGTGCTAAAGTGAACTTCCAAGTTTTTGTTACAACCGGGCACAAGACAAAATTTTTTTCTTCTTTTTTTTAAAAAAAATGAACTATTTATATGAGACAAAACACATAAGTTTGGAAGTATGAAGGACAAAGTTTAGAAGTTAACTCTCTTCAATTTAATGTGTGTATTTATCCCTTTTTGTTTCTCAATTTCTTTTTCCTCTCAGTTTGTTTTTTGGCTTTCTTACAATGTCAAGTTACAGCCGCCCCACTCACCAGATCTTAGTCCCATGGATTACAGTATGGTCTATTTTGGCAATTAAGGCTTGCACTAAACCACACAAAAGTTTGTACTTTTTAAAGCACTTGCTTTAGTAGGAACGCGAGGGTAGTTTAAAGTTAGAAAAGATTTGTGTCCCATTGCTGAAAATTTCAATAAGCGTTTGTGCTTATGCATTGATGCAGAAGGTAGCCATTTTGAAACCAATTAAATATATTAGTAAAGTCTACTTTTATTATTATTTGGTATATTTTTTATTGATTTTTAATAAAATTTCAAAAAAAATTCATGTGTTTTTGGCACCTTATAAAAAGAAAACTTATTTATTGTTATAGTAGTTTTATTATAGGTGAACGTGTTTATAAATATTAACAAAATATTGAAATCCCTTCTAAACGAACACGGGACATCATGTGAATCCTTTGATTTACAATGTTTATTCATGCACTCTAGAGAGATCTGAATAATAGCTGGTCCATCCTTTTGTTGACTGTGTTTCTGAAAGAATTTTATCTCATAAATATAAACAATTGCACCTAGTGGAGCATTGATTTTAATTTTTTATAAATTTCATAAGCATCTTGTAAAAAAGAATTAATTGCTCTTAAAAATACAACAAGTTTTTCCATTTGGACAAGAAAAAAAAAAAGAGGGTATAATTCTAAGTTTTTGAGTATCTTTATCAGCCTAAACATTGCAGTGGTAGAGTAACTTTTCTACAATTAAGAGCTAAACTAAAATGTTTTAATACATATTGACTTTTCTTTATATTACTTTTTTCGGTAATTTTTATAAACCAGCATCGTGGACGTGGATTATAAAAACTAACCTAACAGCTATGAGTTTCTAACTCATTACATTTTTTACTATACTGTTTGCGACGGTTATGGCGGAACAAAAAATTGCCTGCATAAGAAGAGAATTGGTATGAAAAAAGTGTTCTGCTTATTGAAAAAAAAATTATACCTTTTCTGTCATATTAAATAACATTGTTTGAATGTTCAAATAATTAGAAGATTAATATATGTATATATTAGAATAAAAATATGTTTATTTTTTTGCTTTAAAACATTCACTACAGATGTTTTAGGAAACATCCGTAGCATTCCTTTCCCTCAGTAATAAGTCAGCCTTCACATTTATTTTGCAGTAATAATTTTAAAAAAAAAACTATCAAAAATCATTTCTTCGACGAAATAGGTCATTATAATTATCTGTTGTGTGGTTATTTAAAAGGAGTTATTTAATGTATAAAAGTAGATAAAAGAAGTTAAATTTAAAAATAGAATCTACTGTTTTAAACTTAAATATACTAAAATATATTTTAATTTAATTTAAAAAATACTCGCAAATTCGAAATGAATGATTGCAAATAAGGTCTGTCTCAATCCACTTTTCATTACATATAGAAAATTAAATATATAAAATTGCTTTATTTCATTGTCAGAGTAACAAACAACATATTTTTAGAATTTTTCTACTAATACATTAAAATTGCATTTTTATTATAATCAGTCAATTATAAAAATTTTACTTTCCCATTTGTTTTGCACATTTTTTAATGAACATTTCAAACAAAACAAACTCTTCAGGCTATATTTTTGTTTTGTTTTTCATTTTAATTCTCTTTCATGGTTCTTTTTTTTCTATATGTGAACCATTCTTTATATGAGATCCACGATTCTCAAATACAGTAGGGAACCGATTATCCGGAACGATCGGTACCATCGCTATTCCGGATAACTGATTTTTCCGGTTTCCTGAATCGCTACAAAAAGCTGTTTTTTTATTGTTAAACCCAACTAAAAAAAGAAAAATATTGGAAATAATCTTAAAAAGGAGAAAAAATGATGAAGTAATACACTAATAATTATTTCCAAAATGATGGTAAGGTGAACATCTTTAAAAAAAGAAAGAAAAATCCTAAAATCTTATGAGGAAAAAAAAATTTTCTTTTTTTTAAATGGTGGGAAAATTTATCGAATTTCGTTCCGGTTTTCTGATTTCTGGATAACGGGTTCTGTACTGTAGTAAGTTTAAGAGAAATAAAATTATTATTCCCTACATTATAGTGATTAGTTTTAATTGAATATGCTTCTATAAGTATCTTAAAGGTTTCCTATTTACTTTCCATTCTTTATTACAGTATCTATTTAATTTTTTCTATTAATTTGAAAATGTGTGTATGATTATTTTAAAACAGCCTACTGCTGAGCAGATGCGGATTGCACAGATTATTTATGATGGAAATAAAGCTGACTATCCAGATTTAAAAGACAAAGTTGAAAGGGTAAGTGTTTCTAGATTTTATTTTTATATAAATTCTTTGTTGTTTAATGAATTATTGCTGCCTTAGAATTATCCATGTAATAAAGCTAAAAATAGCTGAAGTGATAATATTAGAATTAAATGTAGTTTCCTCTGTGACAGAATTGCGGTGACATTGTCGCAGAATGTTAGTTTTTGCAGAAAGATTTTTCGTTTGGGAAGGGTAAATTTTGTTTTTACTTTCTGCATAATTTTTCAAAAAAATATTTTCTCTGCATAATTTTTTTTTTAAAGATATCTTTCTTGCACATCAGAGAGGAAAGAAATAGTGATTTTTCTATTCTCATTTGGGATTTTAAAAAATGTCTGTAATGACTGGCTTCAAACTGCAATTTAAAATTAATAATATAAAATTAGAAATTCAGAAATTGCAAAAGATTAAAAGATAAGTTTTTTATTCTAAACTTTCTTCTTTAAGCACAACGTTTCTGTTACTTTAAATTAGTAATTGCTATAAAGAAAAATATTTTGAAGAAAAATATTAATGCTAGGGAAGTTTGTCACAGAAAGCCCATAAAAATTTTGCTACAGGGGTGTTATATTTTTGAAAAGGTGTCATAGTTATTGTTTTATCTTAAGCTTACTGTTCTTATGAGATATAGCTATTTTATTTAATTTATTTGTCTTGTAGATCATAGAAATAACAGGAAGAACAAAAGATGATGCCTTGGTGGCTCTTCATGATTGTGACAATGATTCAAACCGTGCTACAATTATGCTTTTAGAGGGCAATGAAGACGAAGTAATGATCCATTTATATTTTTGATTGTATTAGACATTAAAGATATTATGATTTTACTTAATTGATGTTCTAAATGTCATATTCTAGGATTTTTATTAATTTTAAGTTGTAAGAAAATATTTACTTGGTTTATTCTAGACATTATGCTTTAAAAAGAGGCACTCATAAAAAAAAAACAAGGTTTTGTCTTTCCAAAAAATTTGCTTAACTTTTAAAGAAGCTTAAATATACAATTTTATCACATCTAGTTTTCATTTCTTAATTTTTCAAAAAGCACTTGATTTTTTCAACAAAAAAAAAGTCCTTAAAAGTATTTAATTTTTGCTTGGTTGAAAGAGTGGGAACTCTGGTATATGATAGTTTAAAAATCCCTAGTAAAATAGAACCAAAGTTATTAATAGCAGCTGCAAATTTCATTAAACGACGTCTAATTGATAGAACAGTCTCAAGTTGAAGGCTTCAAACAGTGCTAAATATACAGAATTTGAAAAACTGTTAAAAAAATTTCATCGTTACTGCTGATAATTTTTTTTAAAAGTCAAGGCGCTTGATCAGGTTTGAAGGGCACACAGGACATAAAATTTTTATTCTAAGAATAGACAGGAGTACGACCTCTCTAGAATGAACCCTGTACTAGAATGAGCACTGTAATGAAAATAGTTTTTGTAGTTGAGAAAAAAATAGATTTTATCCTGCACCTTTCTAAATTTATAAAAACTTCTGAATGAAGCTTGATATCTATTAATTGGTGAAGATTAAGCACAGGTGTGAATTTTTTTGTCTCTCACTTAGTTATCATTTATTATTTTATGAATTTAACTAAGATTCTTAATTTTATGCTTAATTTTTAATATTTATTTTTTCCTCTATTATCTTGCTTAAAATTAATTTAATCTTTGTTACTAGCTCTGAACTTTTCCAAAATAATTTGAATCATTTTAAATGCTATTTTTTTTTCCAAAAACCCTTTATTTTTGTATCTTAATAAAGTTAAACTAGTTGTTTATACATAATTGGTGGAATTACAGTTTTAATGTAGAACCAAAGTGAAATTTGTTTTCTTGTTTGCAGCTCCTTGTAGAGTTATGAAATTACGAATATCCGTTTCGAAGCTCATCAATATCAACTAAAGTGATTGAAGCTCATATCAATTCTACCTAAATTGCATATCAAAATTTTGAAGACTTGAATTAACTTTAGAAAGAAAAAAAAACTTCATTTATCAAGTTTGTTACTCTGGAAACTATAGATGAATTACTGATTATGATATTTAGATAATGCACAATGCATTATTTGAGCTTGAAAAAGCTTGATCAATTTCCTTGTTCTCTTAATCCAATTAATAATTCAATAATCATAGAATTCTTAACCTTTAGAACATTTAGCTGCTTTTTAAAATTTTATTAAAAAAATTAAAGTTTTGATTATTGACCAGATTTTAAATTTTGAAGGATTAAATCTTCCGATTGGGTTTTAGTAAGAAACGAAGCCAATATAAGTAGTGAGTTATATTAATAGAAAATTCTATTCAAAGGATCTTTCACAAATATTTATTTTTAAAATTGTTTTATTTATGGTTTCTTTTATCGACAACATACCTTTATCAATTCAGTGTATTAATAAATGGTATATTTAAAAAAAAAAGTGTTTATAGCACTGCAGTTATGTCACATTTAACATACTAATAAAAGTAATTATGAGGTTTAGGATTTTTTTAGAATGACCCATTCTTTCTAAGGATAAATATAAACTGTAAAAATAATTAAAGAATTTCAGTTAACTTAAGTATACAAATGATTGATGTTCTAATCACCAAGACTCCACATGAATACAAATAACACATAACCTAATTAAGGAACTACTTCAATTAACTAAGATATCCAAATAAATGATCTTCAAATCCTTAAGGATCTCCTTTAATAAAAAAAGAATGGTATTAGCCTGTTAGCACGAGCATGTTAAGGCTGTTATTTAAATAAGATATGTTAAGTTATGATATTGTTATTCTTTATAGGGCAAGTGGGAAACATCCGGCAAGAAAAAGAAAAACAGACAGACTCAACAGAAAGCTCCAGAAGTCAATGGTCATGAACCTGCACCAGTTGAAAAAGAAGAAAAAGAACCAGTTGTCGAGAATACAAACAGACGAAGGGAACCAAAGCAGAGGGGTGAAGGATCTTATAGATACAGAGGTCCTCCTCGCATGAATCGTGGAGGAAATCAGAATCGAAATTGTAAGTATTTTATATTGTTAAAATTTCTTTTTACAACTGTTTTAAGAGACTTTCACAGAACTTAGCAATTCTATCATAGCTTTCCATCTCACTCTTGTTTGTGGCCAGATATTTTGCCTCGCTCACTGTTTTAGCAATTCTATCATAGCCAAGGGTGCCACTCTTCAGTCCTCGGGACTGAAATCAGTCTGGAGAAAAATCAGTAGACTAAATTTCATCAATTAATGTCTCTTTTCTGCTTGTTTTTTAAATTAAAACATCATTTTTCCTTAATAGGTTAGCAAATATTTTCTGTTAAAAATAATAAATTTTAATGTAAGCATTGTTATTGAATTATTGCGAAATGATCAAGTAATGATGTCACACCGAAATGAAAAAAATTGGATAAATGCTTTCAAAAATATAAAAGTGAAGTCATGCAAAAAATTAGGGTCTGTAAACATTGCTACAGTGCTTGCTTGCTTACACAAAATTTGTACTATTGTTGTGTCGAAATTTGCTTCAGTTTTTATTTTACTCTTAATGTTTTGAAATGCTAATCAAAGTTAAATTTAAAAAAAAAAAAAAATTGAATAAATTTTTGGAGATAAGACAAAAAATAATGGTGAAGTAAAGATATGAATATCTTCATGAAAAAATTAGTAGTTTATTATAAAAAGATGTATAGAGTTAGCTGTTATTTTTATCTTAATTGCTGTAAAAAAATTTATAAAATGAAAAAATTTTATTAGAAAAATAATCAAATCATTGATTTAATATCTGTGCCATTATCATGGAAAGATACATTTTCGAGTCAGTGCGCTATAAATTTCAGAAAATTCTGATAAACTACATTAGATCATGTTAATTGGTCAAAAAAAGAGTTCAGTCTTAAAATTTTTTTCAAGTGGCACTCATGATCATAGCTTTCCATCTCACTCTTATTTGTGGCCAGATATTTTGCCTCATTCACTGTTTTGACAATTCTATCATAGCTTTCCATCTCACTCTTATTTGTGGCCAGATATTTTGCCTCGCTCACTGTTTTATCAATTCTATTATAGCTTTCCATCTCACTCTTATTTGTGGCCAGATATTTTGCCTCTCTCACTATTTTAGCAATTCTATCATAGCTTTCCATCTCACTCTTATTTGTGGCCAGATATTTTGCCTCACTCACTGTCTTTCCTATTGTTTTCAATTCGTTAACAATCATCCTGCGCCAAGTATTTATTAAGTGTTCCTCTTTTTCTATTGCCCTGAGGGTTCCAATCTAAAACTTAATTTATTTTAAAATTTCTCAGAATTACATAAAACATGACCAATCCATTTCCAGTTGTTTTTTTTTTTTTTAAATTTCCAGATCAATCTGTTTCTGTTTTGCTTTTCTAAGGAAAGTTCTATAATTTGATTTCTAGCAAAATTGTTAACACAATATAGTTAAACATTTCTCAATCAAGCTCTAGGTATAAGATTTGTTGAGAGATACAATAGAAATATAAAAACAGAAATATATACATAGTTGAATCTTTATGTTATAAATGATTGCAATCTAGCTGTAACTGTAAAAACAAAATTTTGTTTGTTTTGCAGCAAGACTTAAAAGGAATATACATCATAAAACATGTCCTTTAGACCGAAATATGTGTTTCTTGTCTATTTTCGGCTGAAAATAATGGAAATATTATTTTTTTTTTATAATGTATTATTTTCCAAGTTTATAATGTATTATTTTTCATAATAAAACTGAACTTGTTAACAGCTAATTTAATTTTTTTGTTTGTGACTTGAACATAAACTTTTTCCCAAAAGTAATAATTAATAAATATTTTTTATGTATACATAAGTTTAGTCATTGAAAAATAATTAACACTTAGCTTTATTATTGGTATGTGGTGTATTAAGTTTTTTTTCCTCTCTTTTTAGACATTAATTAGAATATCATCAATGGATTTCAATTGAAATTTCACATGAAAACAATTTTAATTAAAAAGAAACTTTTGCTAAAATGATAATTCAATAATCAAAAGAAAAATCTTACTATCTTCTAGTTATGACCAAAAATATAAGCATATTATTGGAGTCAGAGAAGTCTACTATCTTTGTTAGGTAAATCCTATTGTTATTGAAATTCATTATGTACTTCATCTTTTAAATTCCCCAGTTATAGTTTCATTTTCTAATTAAAATAAAATCAGTAAACTCCTTTATTATGATTAATAAAATGCTTAAAAAGCATGTAATTTTGTAAAATATTGATATATGTCTTAAGATATCTTAATTTTTTTTTCGCTACTGCTCTTAATTCTTTTTAAAAATATATTTGAAGAAATTAAATAATCCGCCCTGTATTTGTTTTGAAATTTAGAAAAGTCACATAGATAAAAGTGTCTCGCTATTTTTTGTTTATCTTAGTAAATTTGTCATTTTTCTGATTGTGTACACTCTTGTATGTGATCTTATTCTATGCGATTTCTAGAATATTGAATCACAGGTTTAAAATTTTAAAGAAATCATTATTGCCACACTTTAATGTGATGAAAATTTCACTTTAGGGAGAAATAAAGAAAATGAGAAAAACGAAAGGAATTTACAAGAGGGTCGCAGAGAGAGGAACAATGAAGGCCGATCGCGAGGTCCAAGGAAAAACTTTTCAGGTAATTTTTTTATTTATTTTTAATTTCATGTTTCTTGTATTTTTCTAATTTAATTAAGGTTGTTGATACAGTCAAACCCCGCTATAGTGAACCTTCAAGGGACCGAACTTTTGGTTCACTATAACCGGGAGTTCACTATATCCGTTACGTAGGCAATTTAACTAATGGTTCCCAAACTCCTCCCTTTTATTACACATTATTCAAATAAATGACTGAAAAATATTATGTAGTAGCAAAAAATGTGTTATTTTTCAATATTCTTTGTCTTGCGTGCAAAAAAAAAATTAGCAATTTTTAGCTGATGAGCAATCCTCAACATCAGATACGGAAACACTTCCTGACTCTCAGATAATTTTTCCTGAATTTCTGTTATTCTGCTTTCTAAAACTGCCTAAACTGCCATTCGAGCACATAAAAGTAGTCTCATAAAATCGCTTAATAAATTCATCGACATTTGTCCAGATATTGGAAGATTGCGGCTTCTTCGAATGTTTAACCACTTCAGTAATGCTTCTTCAAAATCCTTGTGATCTGCTTTTCTCAACTTTTTTCTGCATTCTAAATTTTTTTCATGAGCAGAAATTATTAATCGGCTATTTTTCCCTATGTTACAAACTGCAGATTTGAATAGTTTATATTCCCTGCCAATATCAACTTGATTGCGACCATTTTAAATTTTTCTGATTATGCCCATTTTATAATCAATGTAGAACGTTTTACGTTTACTGGTCTTCATAGTTAAATTTGAGACACTTGTTCGCAGACTTTTTTTAACTGAACTGAGAGCAAAAAGGAGTTGAAATGAGGGCCTTATCGACACATATTAGTGTCCAACCCTTTGACCAATAACGAATAATTACTCATTCCCTCTGGCTGAAAATGCATATTGATCCCACTGACACCTTACAGGTGCATCATCTGCCTGAGTTGGAAGCATCTGCTTGGTTTGTTTAGGGATTGGAAAGTGAAATAAAAGAAGCTAACAAGAAAAAATGCTTATCGCAGTATTACCCTCTATAGATGGTTTTAAACATTGGTATATGTATTTATTTTGAAGTAGAAATTTCAAAATTATTACCAAAAAATCAGTCGAAGACAGAAAAAAGTTCATTATATCCAACCTCCTCACTTTTTTGGTTCACTATATCCACAAAAAATAACATTATACTGTATAGCAAGGCACGGGACCAAATATTTCGTTCACTATATCCGGGAGTTCACTATAAACCGTGTTCACTATAGCGGGGCTTGACTGTATTTAAAAAAGATAATGCAGCAGAGGTCTGAAGATAAAGACCATAGGAAAAATCTAATGTTCAATTATTAGTTCATTTATTTTATCATAGCTTTTAATTTAAGAGAATTCTCATTTTGATGTATTGTGTAAAAGTAATCTTAATTTATGTTTTTAGGTAGAGGAAGAGGCAGGGGTGGCCGTAGTCGAACTTTTCAAAATAGAGGTCTCCAGAATAATGATGGTTTTCCGGAGTCTATCGACACATGGAATAATAGTACCGCTGAAAAAGTCAACATGACCAATGCTGCAGATTCAACAATGACTGTCGGTATGTATAATTTTTATTATTATTGAAGATACAGATTTTGAGCATGAAATTATTTTTCAGATTTTAAATTTTTTGTATTTATATCAGTTTTATGTAATTTTTTAATAGTTATCAATTCCCGTGAATGTATCCGTTGTTAAATAGCTACAAAACTTTGTACGATACACATCAACAGAAATTTTGCTTGTTATTGCATTTGTTGCAATCAAACAGATCTGCTTAATTGTTTATAAAATGCATTAGTTTGATTTCTTTATGTAACATGCTTTCTTTTACTCACTTTTTCCTCTTTTATTTATTTTTACTTAATTTTTTTTTATCTCAGTTAGTCTTTTGAAAGTTGGTTGATATATGGTTTTTGGGTGCAATTAAATTTTTAATTTATTTAGTTATTTTCTGCATTTTTGTTTTGGCATAAATTTTACTCAAATGTCCAAGAAAATAATTTCTCATTTGTTAAATAATGTTTTGATTTCTGTATTATATTCACTTTTTATTAGAGAATTAAAAAAATATTTAACTTAAAATAAAAATAAAAGCTTAATTTGACCAATTATTGTTTTTATATCGTAGTAATTATTTATTTATTTATTTTTTGTTTTATACTTGACGGGTGAAATGATGAACAAATTTTTTCTTAACCCTATAAAATTTGGTTCATTTACAACCTTTAGATATTTTAGCAAGAATGTCAATGCCGAAAAAATTCTGTAAATTTTTGCTTCCCGTGTGCTGGCTTAATGACAATCCTTTAGGGATAACATTCTTTTTATTGTTTTCATTTATATTGAAGGAAATATCTTGTAAATTTTTTAGTAAATGAACTTTATGCCTGTCTTTGACATTTGTTTTACTTGAAATAGTTTGCAAGTGGCAACATGCAAAGCATGTTGCCATTTTATATCTGCAGGAGATTTTTCAGTTGCTCTGCAAACATCATGCCTTCATATCTATTCATTTGGTTTAATTTTTTTTAATCAGCTTTTGCATTTTGCAAAACATTTGGTCTAGCACATACATAAAAGTATAGGGGCAATGCATTGAGTGAACAAGTGAAGTTGAATTTTGACATCAACTGAGTTAGTTATTGCAACCACCACAGTACAGTTTTTTTCACCCTTTTTGGAAAGATATAAAGAAACCTCGTACTGACTCTTGCTTATCTACATTCAATTTTTTTAACAAATGGAGGATTGTTTTAGATTCTTTTGAAGATATTGAAATTGGCGTCGACAATATCTTTTTAAATCGGGTTTGCAATAATTAAATGTGTCAAAGCTTTATTGCTAGAGATCGAAAGTGAAAAGATTGTTGAAGTTAGCAGTGACAACCTACTTTATTTAGACCATATTATTAATTTAAAGTGCTTTTTTAGGAAACTGGTCTGATGTTGCAGTTACAGAAGAATGGAGTGAAGAAGATTGGGCAGAAAATGTATGTATATTCATTTATTTTTTGTTGCACTATAAGTGCATATTAAAGCATTTTACTTAATTAAAACTTAGTATTGCCTCATCTGGCTTTTGTGTCAGTATCCTTTCTATACAACAGAATGCTTGTTAAGTAATGTGAAATGTTATGTCTGGAAATTAAGTCTAAAAATTCTTTTGTTTTATAGCTGACAGAAACTAAAGTTTTTACCCCTAGTGCTGGCACTCAATCAACTGCAGTTGCTGGATTAGACATTCCAACAGCTACAGCTCTCGGGCAAAAGTAATTTTTATTCTCTTTTCTTTGATTGTATTCAATGTAAATTATTAAATAATTAGATGTATGTATCATTTATTCAGTGATTTGTGCAAAGATAAATATTAATGTTCTTGGAACTAGGAAAGTTGTTTTAAATATCTAGTTGATTAAGTCGGGGTGTTGAAGTTTAGCGGAGCGGAAGAGCTCAGTGCTGTGCAGCCACAACAAAAGTTGTTTGCATTTAGTAATTGTTGTAAATAGTTCCATGTGTCTGTTTTGATTTTTATCTGCTTTTTTTATAAATTTTTACATTATGCAATTTTTATCTTTACAATATATTTATTAGTAAATAGTACAAAAATTATTTTCTTTTTAGTATTGATTTAGCGAGTTTTTTGCAAAAATCTGCCTCTAGTTCTGAACAGAATTCAAGCATGCCGGCTACTAATGGTCCATCTGTGGGACCGGCTTCTCTATTGTCTCAGCAGATCCCTCAAATGCAGCAAGCAGTGGCACCACAGTCGCAATCACATTTTGACTTCAACCAATTTGCAAAACAAGCTGAAGCTCAAATTAAAGCAGCAGTTGGTGTAAGTTGTTGTTTAACTCTTATTTTAATTTTAATATTGTGAATTCTACTTGTTGATTAAAGTAAAATTTAATTTAGGTGGTGATAATTCTTAAAACAGAATTTTTCTTGTTAAAATGATAAATTTAAATAGTATTATTTAACAATTGTTCCTATTTATTATATTATGGATTAATTAAGGCACCGATTGACTGTAGTGTTTTAATTGTAGTTCCTTTTTTGTAAACAGCTAGCCTAGAAACACCTTCTTCCAAAATTGTTTTGAGCGTGATAGAAATTCCAAACTTCTTTCGCACAAGAAATTTTTTACAATCTTAATTAAAAAAATTAATTACTTCAAAACATTTTTTTACGAAAAATGTTTTATTTTAAGATAAAAGTTAGGAAAAGATTAAATATAAATAAGAACTTAATTCTTGTTTCTTAAAAAAATTCATTTATCTCATATTTGTTAAATACTATGAATGTAAGGATAATGTAATTTACTTTTGGCAATGTTTTGCCCTAATACTCATTGTATTTTACGTTTCAAAATTATTTAATTTTTTTAAAATAATTTTATTAAAGAAATACTGAACCAAGTAACTAATAAACATGTTTAAGGGCATTTTTGAAACTATGAATAGCTCTGATAATGATTGTTTGATATTAAAATGTGTGACATTATATATTAACTTTTTACTCTTTCTATCTATCTTGAAGCTAACCCCTAACTTTTCTTCCTTTACTCCTTACATTGATATTAATGAAATTTGAAATATTTATTTTGCTAAATGTTTATTATGTTTGTTGTAAAATTATGTTTTGTTAAATTCAATTTATGTTTGTAGGTTGTGAGTCAAAATACCCCCGCTGCCCCCTCAATCAACTCTAGTTCATTTCAGTCAAACAGCCCTAACTATCCATCAAGCTATAGTGTTAATAACACTAGCAGTCAACATCATGTTCAACTTCCACCTGAGCTGCAACAAGTTATTGTCTCCCAGTCCAATTATTCTTCAACGTCCTCATCCGGTGTTCATATTTCAAGGGATCTGCATTCGCCTGTTGCATCCCAACAGAGTATGAGCACAACAAAAACAACAACCTCGCAACATCAAACATCTCCTCTACCGCAAAGGGTGAAACCGCCACCAAAAGCTAGACTACCACCTCCGTCTAAGGTGAATAAAATAATTTCATACTTCTGTTCGTTTATTTGTTCAATCTTTTATCATACATGTGCACTTTTCTGGAGTTCTACTTTAGGGTGTACTTTTCTGTAGTTATATATGAGGAATGCACAACCTTTTTGAGTGAGGGGCCACTCACGCAGCAGGCTGACTAATGGAGGGCTATAAGCATATTTAGTCATTGTGGTGACAAATGTGATTATTTATATCTTAAAATTGGTGTTTTTAAGATTAAATATTTTTATCAACAAACTTTAGAAACATATTTTTGGTAAATTAAATACTTTTAATTAAGTTTAATTCAAAGTAATAATAATAAAAACTGATATTTAAAAATAATTAAATTGATTTATTAATATATGTATGTATGTGCTGTATTTATACTAGTTTTTATAATACACTATTTATAATAAAGCTGGAAAAATTGATGGCAGTCAAAAATTTATTACTCAAATACGAAACTCGCACATTGTAATATTTTAATTTTTTTTTAATTTTTTTAATCAATCATACATAATTTTGTAGCAATAACCCTTGAAAAAGCAATCAAGAAACAATATAGATTTTCAATAGAATCTGTGCAAATTGAGTGCATCAAAAAATCATTACGCAAATTTACAATTCAAAATTTTAGAAATTTTTAATTAAAAAAAATTGAGTTCCGAAGTTCTTGCGGGCCACTCATCAACAAGTCTGCTGGCCGCATGTTTCCCGTAACCACAAATTGTGCACCCCTATTCTACATAGTTATTTTCCTAACTTCTGCTAACTTTAACTTTTTATTTAAAATGTATGTAGCACATTGTTTTTTATCTTATAAGTTATGACCAGAGCTGTGATGTTGAAGACCTGAAAATTCTTGTAAAATGCCTTTATAGTCTGCAAAATAATTTAAAATATAAAAAATAACCTAAAAATGAAAAATAATGCCCTTAGAAATTCTCAAAAACATGTTTTGTATTAACATTTTAAAAGAGTTATAAATTATAATTTATATTCATTGTTTAAATATTTAAAACAAATATGCTAGTAAGGAATAAATTGTAATGAAATACTTGATAAAGGTAATTAAAAATTAATAAATTTTTAGTTAAAATTTTTAGTTAAAATTTTTAAGAACATCATGCTTTTTGCCCAACAGCAAATACTTTTATTATTGTCAACACTTGTTACTAGGGATGTTTAAAATAATTGGATCCAATGCGAAACTTATGATTTAAATATATATATATATATTTCAATAGCAAAATTCTCTTAAAATAAAAGAAATTCAAAATTATTATGACAATTATTAGAGAAAAGATGAAATTACTAAATGATAAAAATACCAAAGGAAAAAAAAATAGTTATGTTCTATAGGGGAAACAAAACTAGAAATGCAAGTAATTGGATTTCTCCTCAACATCCTGGCCCTAATTATAAAAATGGTGTATTTTTATTTATTAAATTTCTTTTGCATCTCTGTATAGATTCCAGAATCGGCTGTAGTAATGCCTGATGATGCAGTCACATCTCTAGATGTACAATTTGGAGCTTTACAGTTTGGTACTGATTCATCGCCGTTTGACTTCACATCTGGTGAAACCAGTAGTGCTTATCAGGATCTAGGACAAAGGTATGAATTGAAGTTTCCTTTATTTAAGCAAGTCATCAGTATTTTATGAATGAAATTTAATTAAAAGTTTATAATTTTCATCTTTTGATTGTCTTATTATCGTGTAACGTATTAAAGCAAGTAATGAATATTAACTTTTTTAAATATTGTGTGAAGACTTTGTATATTTAAAAGTAGTTATAATTTCTTAATATTTTGCAATGATAAGCGTCATCTTTCCCTTAATAGCTCAAGTGTTTCCAGTCATGTAAATAGTCAAACATTACCATCGAGCATTACCTCTTCAGCTTACTCAAATGCTTTGCCATCTTCCGTGACTATGAGTAAAGAATCTACTTATAATATTGGGTCTCACAGTAGCCCAAGTCAGAACTCTATATCCAATGAACTTGGCCAGTCACAAAAGGTAAGTTATTATTTTGTTTTATTAACTAAAAAACATACATTTACAAAAAATTTAAGGAAAGTTCAACCATCTACATTGTCATATTTTCCTAATTAAAAGCACCTAACCACGTTTAAAATGATCATGCAGTTCTTATAATTTTTGTGAAATAACTAATGGGTTGATTTTTAGCAACCTTTATCAGTTTAAAAACTGGGTGTTAAGAACCTAAGAGCCGATATAAATTAGGGTAAAGAAAGGGGTTAGTAAAGTAGGGTTATTTTATTTTTGAGTTATTATGTATTCATAATTGGTCGTTGCCCTTCTTATAATACCCTCAAAATATCTATAAGTCTACTATCTACCCTGAAAAGTTACTATTGGACATAGTGTATGATGTTCTATTTTTAATGAATTGTTTTCAATGCTGTATTTAAATTGATATCAGTATATAAATGTCTAATTAAATTTTGTCTTATTTATGCAATTTTATTTATAGAATTTATAGAAAAAAAATTTTCATTTCTAAAAAAAAATAGTTTTTTTCTTTTTAAACGGTATTTATAGTACAGGGTGCGTAGCGTTTGTAAAAAGTACTTAAAGGTGCTTTTTGGGGGATTTCGTTTTTAAAAGCTTTTAAAGGTGCTTTTTTTAGCTGGCGTTTTTAAAAAGTGCTTTTTTCCGAAATTTTTTTTTGTCTCCTTTCAGTGATATCTGGTGGATCCCATGCATTTCACGAAAAATGGGGAGTTTGCTACGTAATCATTCATGCGGACTTCATGCCGTACCCACGTTATGACTTGTGCATACACGCGCACTTTAAACCCAAACCCGAGTGCTCCAATTCGGATAGAGAATATCAGATCCTTATGAAATGTTTTTCTTTNTTGTGTTGATTTTTTAAATATAATTTTTTATTTGCACTAATTATGTCTAAATTTTCACAAGATAGGTACCTCTTAAAAAAACCCAGACAGATCAATGATTTTGCTCTTTCATAAACGACACACCTTTCCAAGAAAACAAATATTATTATCATTTCAAAAAAAGACTTTCTGATATTTTTCACTAGAGTTACATTATTTTTAATTTAACTTTTGTAACTTAGTGATAATAGTGCTTGAAAAGTTTTTAAAAAGTGCTTATTTTTGATTCAAAGATTTGGCTACGCACCCTGTAGTAATTTGCAATAAATGTTTTCCGAAGTTAGTTGCGACTTATATAGAAAAATGTTTTTTAACAAGCTCATTGATTTTTGATTTACACTTGTTATTTATTTTAGGTTGCAAACCAAGAGAGTATTTTATTATCTCAAAGTGAGCATAAAAGTGTTGAAAATGTGTCTTCATTTGTTAATCATCGATCAAATCAAGGTAGCAATCTAGAAAGTATGTATATGTCTTATCAAATTTATGAAATCTCTTATCAAATTTAAAGAGCATGGATACATATTTAATTTTTTGTTTCTCAAGTAGAATGGTTGCAAATCTTTTGAAATTACTTATTCATATTTTTTTTGACATTTAAATAGAGTGGAAATACTCATTAATTAATTTATATTTGAAATTTAAATTAAAAACGTTTCGGATGAATTTACTTTTTAAAAAATAAAAACATTGTGTTATTAGCTAAGTTTAAAGTTTATTGTTTCAACATTATATATGGCAACACTAGTCCTTATTATTTATTATTATTCTACCAGTGTTTTCACTACAGCGCGAGAATCTCGCTAGTTTTTTTTTTTCTTTTCTCACGTTAAAAATTGATTACCGCAAGAAATTCACGCATTCAATTAACCAATTTCAAAATTTTCGAATTTCTTGCATTTTGAAAAAAAATTCTCATTACGCCATTTAGAATGAAATCCGTTTCAATTTTCTTCCTGGATCTTTCATTATTTTCAACATCTGCCCCATTATCTAGCTTCCTATTTACCAGTATTGTTCAGAACCTTTAAGAACAACAGAGCACCATCCCTCCAAACCTCTTTAACGCATTTCTCTGCAACCACGTGTTTACCGTAGGTAAGGTTTCTCCATGTAAGACATGTTTTTGCACATTAATGCAAGATGGACAAATACCTTGTAAAGGCAATATCTTCTACTCCGAAACGGACAAATGAAAAGGAAACAAATGTGGGTAGAAACGATCAAAACGAAACAAAAGCCGATTTGAGCAACCTAATGAGAATAGCTGATGAAAAAGTAGATGTAGAACATTTTCCATATGATGATGCAAAAAAAATATTTAATGCTTTAAAAATTAGAAGATGTTAAAAATTTATTATAATTAAAGAAATGATTTTTTTTTTCAAGTCTCTTTGAGTGTTTTTTTTTTTTAATTTTTAGATCTCACTTAACTTTTTGAAATCTCACCCTGTTTTTGAGAAAGGGTGAGACATTCTCACCCATTTTATTTCTACGATCAAAACACTGTTCTACTGACAAGAGAAAAAAAAAAGTAATTTTTTTTTCTCATCTATTAGATCATATAATCTTCACAAATGTAATTTCAAAGTGCAGTAATGTTATCTATAATAAAGGATGTTAGCTTATATTAATATTGTAATCTCTAAAATTTATTGCGATGTTTTCAACCTTTTCTTCTCTAGAAAAATTCTATTAATTATTTGTGTGAAGATAAAAAAAGATCATCTGTCTGTAAAAATAAAATAAAGAAGGGCTAGCTATTACAATATTTATTTATAATTGTTACAATTTCGTAGTCAAAGATTACTGTGTTAGGGTTGAGTAAAAAATAAAGTTTTTATTTTGTTTGTTTGTTTTTTTTTTTTTTGAAAATTTTCGTAATTATCTGTTGAAATTATATCCACCCCATATCTTCCAAAAGTTATCAATTTTTGAACTTTCTACTTAATAATTGTAAGAAAAAAATAACACCTAAGTGATACCTTTTTATATTTTATACTATGTTCAGGTGTAGTATTAAGTATATACTTAGGTAGAATTATATATTATTATTACTTATATTGTATTAAAGGCTATATAGTATTATGTTATAGCTTTATATGTTCATCATTCATAGTAGGCCCTTTGATTAAAAAATTCCTCCCTGCATGCCCCATAAACCTAATTATGCCCCTGACTTGTTAAAGGACAGATGTTCGATTTGCAATGAATCCATTGTAAATCAACTTCGTTTCTGGCAATTTCCACCTTTTTTTCTTTTCTTATTCTGATGATTTTTATACAATGTTATTATGACAAGCGACTTTTCTGATTTAAGCAGTCACTTTTTGACGTGTTTAATGTAGGTAAATTTTATCATACATCCATGCCGTTTTGTTTTTATTATTTTTTTTACAGCTATTAGTCCTAATGGTTTTTTATTCTGGTGTAATTAATACAATACAAATTTCATATTTAATCATCACTATCACACGATTGATTTGCGGCAATAATTGATTTGCGGTTGTTATTACGACATGCACCATTTTCAAAATTCGAGAATTGTCCTCATTTTAAAACTAATATATAAAATTTGCGAATTTGACTGGGGAGTTATTTTTAATTTAATTTAATGGTCTTAAAAAACTCTGTTTTGTGATAGAGGCCCTTTTTTAGGGGAAAATAGCATTCTGCCTCCTTGAAGGTCTTGTATGAGCTCTGTTTGTGTTATTGTACTTCTAATTACTAATAGCCTGTTTGGAAAGTTGGCGCCTCTAAAAATCTCATATCTTGCTGTTAGTTATATTACACTGAGATGCCAACTATTATGGATTTACCGTAATTATTACGGATTTTATGACAACATTACGCTATTACGGGCTACTCCCCCAAAATTAGTGAAAAATAGTTTTTAACTCATCCGAAAGTTTCAATTTTATTCTATAATTTTTCCTTTTAAGAATCAATACTGTAATTATTACGGATTTTATGACAACATTTTGCTATTACGGGCTACTCCCCCAAAATTACGGAAAAATAATTTTTAACTCATCCAAAAGTTTAATTTTTATTCTATAAATTTTTCTCTTTAAGAATCATTCTCATTGAATCGTATTGGTCGAAGAGGACGGCGATCTGAAATGCATTTTTGGGCGCAGTGAGGATGCTCCTTTTAAACGTAGCGCTTCTAGCTCTCACGCTTTCAATCCGTCATGTCAACAGCACAGAAATAAGCGGTACTTACTGTCTGCTTAAGCAATTGATCGTTTTTGTCGCGTTGTTTTTTAACGAAGATTTAACGAGCAAAAAAGCCAGTATATGTGAATAATGTAGCTCTCAATGCAATGGAACGTCAAGCAAAAGATGAAAAAGTAATGCAATGTTATGGTCATGCATGTAGTGTGGAAGGGCACGTGTTTTGTAGCATTAACAAACAAAAAAGTGTGTTTTGAAAGGACATTTTCTGATGCTGAGATAAGAGCTGTAAAGCAAAGTACTAAATTAGATTTCCATATAGCAGATAAATAAACAATTTTTTATTGAAGTTTCAGTTTCTTATTTTGTGTTCTATTATACAAGTATGTATTTATGTACCTTTTTAGGTGAATCTTAAACTCAAATTTTATCTCTTTTTTTAAACAAAACAGTTTTGGAATATTAATTATTAAGATAATTATATAATGAATTAATTCTTATTAATTTTTAATTTATAGTACCATTAAAATAAACAATAAATCTTTAATGTTAAAATTATGAGGTAAAACTTTAATGTTACTGAGGATTACTGAAAATCATTAAAAGTTATGTGTGATTATTTCTGAAATCATAATTTCCAAGTTGGAATCTCAGATTACAGTCTCAGTTTTAAAAAATTTTGAGTTATTTTATTTTTTAAAATATATATATATTTTTTTCCTAGGTACTATGATGAGTAACAAGTCAGACCAGAGTGCTCTGAATTTTAACACATCCACTCATGATTCGGCATATTCTTCTTATTCCAATCAAAAGTCAGTGTTGAACTCGTCCAACCTTGTGCCATCTACTGTGAGCTACACCCACACTTCTTCATCCATGAACAGTGGATCCAGTGATATATCTAGCAATCAGCCATCCCAGCCAAAATATCAGGGGCAATCTCAGAATTCCTCTTACGTTTCAGGATCCTCATCTGCTTATGGTCTACAGCCTACACCTTATTCTACTCCTGTTACCACAACAGCAAGCTCCTATTCTTCTCAAACTGGTAAATTTCATGTCTTAATGGCGTGTAATTCAATGATATTTTTAGATGATTATGGATGTTTCAAAAATCATATCTTGTATCTCCTTCATTATATTTTTAAATTTTATTTGTTAATAGACTTAATAATGGTTGTATAATTTAAAGATTAATTTAGTAAATTAATGACTGATATAATTGATTGACTGATATAATCATCATTGTAATGAGTATATGTATTGAGGTATTAATTTGTAATATTAAATGAATTAAATTTTTTTTTCTCCCTTTATTATGGTTGAAATTTCAACAAAAGTTGGAAAGAGCCTGATTTTTTATTTTTGCATATCGTTGGTTTCTTCATTCTTCCAGTTTCAAAATGTCAATTATGACTATAATTGATGTTTTTTAGTATGAAGAATATATGAATGTATAGTATGAAGAATCGCGAATATATGAATTATATTTTGTAACAGGTATGTTTTTATTTTTATAAAAATTTTTGCATCAGTTTTGTTAACTGAGCTAATTTCTCCTACATTGAGACAATACCGATCCAGAAGTTCTCTGTTTGATATAAGCTGGATCAATTTGAATGTGGGCATCTATATTCAAGGGCGCCAGCAGAATGATATAAAAGGGGGTGCAACTCTCTAACAAATTACTCTCCCCCCTGAAAAAAGTGAAAATATTCTGTTATGTTTTGTTATTACATATACTTCCATCTGTTAATTTTCTTCATCTATTTCAATATCTTATGAATCCCTCGAATACATCGATTTAGTTATTCAGGCCACACCGTTTTATCGAGCTGTAGCGGATAAAACTGTACTATTGAACGCACTTTTAGTACAATGCGAAGCATCAAAACATGGAATCCGTCTACAATGTTTCACAAGAGATTAAGTAGTTTGTGCTTGCTCAGTGTGCATAAGAAAAGATGACTCAGAATTCATTGAAAAAGTTATAAACAGATTTGGACAGTTAACAAGATGATTGCAATTCTTGTTTGATTATACAATTTTTTTATTTGTTATTTATCAATAATTACTTAATTATTTGTTCTTGAATAAAAATATTTTTAATAAAAAAAAAATTTTATAACCAAATTTTTTTTCCTGTATCTCTTTAATTGTTTAAAAAAAGCCAGGGGGGTGCAAGTGCACCCCGCTGCCGGCGCCCTTGTCTATATTTATCCTTTTATTTCCACATTCCAAGGTTGGTGAATGTCCTGATTTATAGCTTTTGTCCAAAGATTCCTAATTTTTGTGTGAGTTCAAAATGTTGGATTTTTTTTCAAAGAATAATTAATATTTTAAATTAATCAATTAAAAGATTTATATTTTTTACCTAGCATCTTTTTATTTTAATTAATGCTTCAAAAAATTTGTGAAATTTAATGGTTCAAACTTCTTTGCCATTGGGATTGTACACCATGTACATCGTTCTTCAAATCTATAGTCTTATTTATAGAATTCATTGAAATCGAATTTTTGATAATTCAACATTTTATGAAAAAACAAAAACTCAACTAACAAAATACTACTTTACCAAATTTTTATGGTGAAGTAAGCTGTTTTATGTTAATTTATTTCCAAAAATGCAATATAAATTTTTTTAGGTTAGAATTGCAGTTTCACAATTATTGATATTTATGGTACTCCGAGTTATAGCAAATTGACTGTTCTAAAAATTCTCTGTGTTAAGCAAAGGCAGCGTTATTAAATAAATTTATGAAAAATAGTTTATTGTTTAATTTATTAAAAAATACATAAACCTTTTTAAAAATGTTATTTGCGAGTAATTTTTAAAAATCTTTTTTTCTTATTCCTTAACTAATAGATTTATATTTTAATTAAATTTATTGCTTAAAATGTTCCCACAATTTTTGCTCTTAGGTTATAGTTCCCATTCATCTTCTTATGGAACAAATAATAGCAGTTATAATAGTCAACAAAGTGTATACAGTGGTGCAGTGACTACAGCTGCTCAGTCTGGTTCTATGATCTCTACTTCTGTATCCAATTCTAAATTATCTAATTCTCTTAACCACAGTGTGAAAGAATCATCCCTCCTAGAATCCCAACACAATTCATCTCAAGTAAGTAAAATTTTTTCAATGAAACTCATATTGCTTTTTAAATATTTATTAATAAATTTTCAGTTTTTTTCAAAAGTGAAGTTGAAGGATTAGATTTAAAAATAAATTTGGTGGCGAACATTCATTTTTGATAATTTTGTTGTGAAAAAAAGTCATTACAGTGTAATTCCTTCAAAACATGCAGATAATAATTTTTTATTATTTTGATTGAAGTAAAATTTGTTCTGGGATGAGATTTTTCTTCCAGATAAAACTGAATCGAAGTAACATTTATTTTTTAAGTATTGCTACCAACTTGCATGGTTTTAGGAAAGGGTTTTATGACAAGGTGCATACCCTCCAACTGCTACGGAATTTCTGTAGTTTCAGAAATCTTCTTTTCAGACGGTAGCAAAATTAATGTCTTAATATTTAAAAAAATTAATTTTAGCGTAACTTGTCCACTATTACTTATAAAAGTGCAGGCCATATGGCTAGATTCTTAAGTTCTGATAAAAGTTTTATGAGAGATCCATTTGCTTTAAAAATTTCTACTTTGGTTCGCTACCTACCACTAGAAAGAATTATTTTCAAAATCCTCATAAGTTGGAGGGTATGCAAGGTGGTACAATATTTGAGGTATATATTTTTAGAATTCCAGCTAATTAAATTCGATTATACTTAAAAGCATAATTTCGTTCCTAATATAACTCGTCTGCAGGTTAGATTTAGTGATTTGTTGTGAGTAGAAAAACAATTTAACCTTTAAGATTCTGATTTATGTATTAAAATATATATGTTACCAATAAGAAAGTTTTCTCAGTGATTATGCAAGTTGCAACCAGTTAAAAATATTATAAGAATAATTTAAATAAAGTTAAACTTCAGAAGCTCTTTACATGTACTTTTTTAAAGAAATAACTCTTTTTTTATAATATTTTTTATTTATTTCTATTCGAATTATTTTTAATGTGATTGTTATAATAATCTATTTTTATGGTAATAATTTATTTTTTAATATATTTTATTTGTGTTGATTTTATTTTATAAATAGATAAATACACTTGTATTAGATAAATGTTTACTAATATAATTTTAGTTTAGTGCCTATTTTGTTGTAGTAAAATGCAATGTAAACCAGTGTGCTGAAAAATGTCCTTACTGTTGACACTTTTTTTTATTAATATTACTGTATTTATTTGTGATTTTACATATTTTGTTTTTTACATCTGACATGAAATAAATATATTTGAAGTTAATGCTATTTATTGCATTAGACTAAAAATGTAATTATGAATTATTTGATTACATTTTTCTTCTCTTGGGTTGGGAGAATCTAGTTTCTCCAAAGGCAGTCTTTTTCATTGTGAAAAAAACATTACCATCCATGTGTATCAAAGCATATTTTTGGTACTAATTGTGTTTTCATGCAAAA
Organism: Parasteatoda tepidariorum; assembly: GCF_043381705.1. NCBI lineage: Eukaryota > Metazoa > Arthropoda > Arachnida > Araneae > Theridiidae > Parasteatoda > Parasteatoda tepidariorum. The sequence goes on along the minus strand of NC_092213.1, from coordinate 67,916,753 downwards.
CATAACTAGTCTGGCTTCATGGGCATTATAGTTTACTTTAGAACTTAAATTAGCCTAATTTAGATGTCTAACCCCTTCTTCTATCCAGATACAATGAAGTTATAAAAGCATCTTTAGAGATAGTAAAAATAAAAAAGGCTTCATTCTTAAGATGTATTCTCACTTAATTTATCTAAATTTTGTGAAAAATATTTAATCCAATATATTTTGTTTTATGATTTGCAGCACTCTTACGAAGTTCCAAGTACGACAACTAGTTCAAGTGTCTTATCTGTGAGCAGTTTGGCACAAACGTCGGCTACGAATCATTCGGTACAAAATTCTTCGAATATGAACTCTGTCTTGGGTCTTGTTTCAACATCATCTTCAACCACCACAACATCAGTGCTCAAGAACTCTCTCTCTGCAAGTAAGTGCTATTTTTAATTTTTTAGTTTGTATTTTTTTGTTTTATGTTCTTAAATTGATTTTAATATCTTCAGCAGGTAAAGCAGTACCAAATATTCCACAAAATATGCCAGCTGCAATGTTGGGTCATCAGTATGTTATGGGGCAGGCCAGTTTGCCATTCTACGTAAGAAATTTTTGATTTTCACTCTGATTTATTTTGTATTCTGTAATAAATTTGAAATTATGAAGAAATGCTTTATTTCATACCTTATTTACAGGGTTTGCAACAGCCCATCTACAGTTATGAAGATGTGCAAGTATTACAATCCAAACTCTCATCCATGGTAAGCATTAATTGTATACCTTTATTCTTACGGACTTTTTTTTTAATCCTCTAAGAAAATTAAATACTTTTTTTTTATAGCAAACATTTTACTACACACTTACCCTATCACCTTGGCTTTCTCTTTACACAATTTATTTAATTTTCACCACCCTGTGTGCAATAACTTTTGACACTTGGGGGAAAAAACACAGTAGACTTTACAATGTATGTTCTTCATGATTTGTTTCTCTCTTTGAAGGGTTTACAGTCGCCTGTCTATAGTTATGAAGACATGCAGATGTTGCAGTCGAAGCTATCCACTTTGGTATGTGACAAATTGTAGCCTGTTTTCATCATCATCATCATTAATATTGTGGCTGCCCATCATCTGCTTTTCACACACTACATATTAGTCTGATCATCTCAAATGGCTTTTTTTATTTCCTCCCATTTTGTAATGTCGCTTTCTCATACCTTCACTTGTAACATCATTCAACCTTGACCCTTAGCATCTATAACCTATCTCGTTTTTGTTCATCCAATTAGTCTTTGTGTTCTATGATTTTTTTTTTCTTAAAAGATAATAGTAATTGCACTATGAGCCATTCATTCATCACCAAGCTTCATGAGATAGTTATAATTTTCATAGACTTACTACTCTACTCATCATTTTGTATGTTGGATGTGTTTTTGATTGAGAATGATTGTAGTAAAATTGTTTTGTCTGTGACCTTCACTTTAGATCATATTTTTAACCTTGTTTTGACTAACATTTGACCAAGATTGGATGTGACTTTGACGATGAATGACTATAAACATTGCTTTTTAAAATTTTCTTGCTTTGTAGTAGGGAATATTTTAACCTTGTTTTTGAGATAACCACAATTGTATGCCTCTTTAACCTGGAATCACTGTAGAAAATGCCTTAAGCTTTCTTTTTTTTAACTGATTAGAAATTTAAAGTAACTTCAACTCTTTCAAAATATATAACTAATTTATTTTTTCATAAAAAAAAAACTTTTGGACTCAGCTTCTCATTAAGCGTCTTTATGTTATATTTTCTAAAGTAACGTCATCACTGTTTTTATGTTGAAGTGAAAAACTTACAAGATTCCTTCTAACCAATGTTGTGCTTAATTTTCATTTTGATTGTGTTTCAATCTGGTTTTGAGTGAAAGTTCATTTGTGACTGATAGGCATAATTTAACTTTTGAGCACTTCAAACTCTTAGGAGTAATGTTTTTGTGTAAAAAGTGTACTTGTTAAGTTTACGTTTATTTTTATAGGGCTACTATGATATGCAGTTTCAAGCTCCTACAAGCATGACTGGGCGGGATCCAGGCATGACCAGTGTAGCTTATACAGGTACTATGATATAATTATTTAATTCTTATGTATGTGTCTTTCAGTTGATTTTTCTTATGGAAAAATAAAATCCTATTACTAAATGTGTAATTTTAGGGAAAACTACATTTATGATGTAGCCATAAGAAATTTTAAATACCTAAAAATTAAATCTGGCAAATTTAAAATAGGTCAAGAAATATTAATATGTATTTTTAAAAAAATCCTAGTAGAGGTACACTTTGCTTAATTCTAAATCAGCTATCAAATCTGATTCTATTTGAAATGACATTTATTTAATATTAATTAGCAGACAAATTGTCTTTAAACAGAATAAAGGGCTTCTTTTAAAATTAAATTTATAAAATTATCTAATCATTGAACAAATTCTATTTTTAGTTCATTCCATAAAGTTATTTGCGTTTTCTTGAACTAATGTTTATGAATCAGGTGTACAATTAGCTCTTCATCTTTAGCGTTGCATTCATTTCATCAACACAGCTCTTTGATAATCGATGCATGTTAATTTTTCTCTGTACAGAAAAAGGTACAGTTTTTTATTGGTTAACAACATGGGGACCTAACTGCATAAGTATTGTTAAATAATGAAGTAAATCTCATTGATTGTGATCAGTTAAAACTTTTCTGTAATTTTCAGTCTTTTATTAATTTTTTTTTATTTAGAACTTTCTTATTTTAAAGTGTATATAACTATATAAAATAATGGAAATAGTATTAGGGGATATTGAGTTGGTATTTTATATTTTTTTTAAACTTGCTGCTTTAATTTTAATTGAAATTTTGTAATGGAAGCTGAACTTTCATTTGAAAACCGAGATGGAAGAAAGGTTTATGTTTATAAAAACTAATTTTGAAAGAAAAAGAATTTGCCCGCAGGCAGGTAATTTTTCTCCGCAGTATGGCTAATCTTCATCATATAAAAACTTTCGGAAAAAGCTGTTTATCACATTATTGATTTGTGAAAACTTAGTTATCCTGAAAGTGCGACAGATGGTGGCCCAATCGTTATTTTTGGAAGTTGTCTTTAAATATTGACAATTATGAAGCATCAAATTTGAAAAAATTTTATTTGAAAAGCAATCATATCATGGGGAAAAGTATTAAATCAGCTCAACGATAGCAGCAACAACAATTGAGTGCAAAGCAAGTACGGGTTTAAAATTCTTTGAAAAATCCTTCCTTTCAGAGATCTGATGAAATAGCATTAGAAGTTGTGTGCTCTGGATATAAAATAACTCTGTTAGTGGTTGAGCCTGCATCAGCTGACACAGTGAAGTTTTACAATAAAAACTAAAGAAATGCTGCACCTCCCATAAAAGAGAAAGAAGTTAAAACTAATAGCTAAACTAAATATATTTCAAAGAAAATTATAAGATCTGATGAAGTAACATCAAATGTTGTGTGCCCTGAAAATAAAGTAGCTCTACTGAGTGTTGAACTTCCATTATCTGACACAGGAGTGTTAAAATAGAAGTCCTGTCATCCTTCTAAGTGTACCAAAATGAACCAAGAAAAACCTCTTCACGTGGTTTAATATAATTCTGTATGATGCAAAAATCCTTTTATTTCCCGCACCTATGAAATTTTTTAATTTTGTTATAGTTAGCCTAAAATTTATATTATTTCGTAAAATGTGCTGGATTCGCCTTATTCATGTTGACAAGAATGGTTTTAAATACTTGTTTTAGCTGACATAATTTGTTTTTTCAAATATTTTTTTTATTTATTTTGCAGCTGATGGTAAATACAGTAGAGCAGAAACTGATGCCTCAACAGTAGCTACAACATTATCTCAAGGTCAGGCAAGCACTCAGGCTCATGGACAAGCTTTCTTAAATCCTGCTGCTGCTCTGCCGCCTGGTTATGGTTATTACTTTGCTGGGGGCATGATGGGAGGTATTCATCACTATGCGGCACCCCCCATCTTCCCAGTGAGTTCAATTTTGAAATCAAGTTTTAATCACTTAGATAATCTTTACTACCCGGAATGCATCCACTGTTACCAAAGTTTCTACCAGGAAAGCACATGATACATGTGTACCCATTGAAGTTCATAATAGGAGTATTTGTCAAAACTGTATAGCATATGATTAGAGATTTTGTAACACCTACCTGAGTTTAAGCTAAAGTTATCAAATTGTAAAAAAGAATAAAATGTAGTTTTATTTTATTGTTTAAGTTTCTTTTGTTTTTGTTTGGTTCCTATGTTTCGTTCCATTTGCATGTGGGATTTTTTTTAGTCTGTTTTTAATATTACACATTTCAGTCAAGTTACTTTATAGCTGAAAGTTTTTAAAGAAAAAATTATCCTTTGTCTCACTGTGGACACAGGCATTGATTCTATCCTCTGACAAGGCATGGTTGACTCAACCTTTCAATGGGTCGATAAATTGAGTAGCTGAGCATTAAGCATGTTTGGAGGCTTCATTTGGCTGGCCATCCAACCTAAGCATCTGCTCCTTCATGCCAGAACCCTAGGTCAAGAAAACGGATAGACACAGCAATCTTGGCCCTTAGTGAGCTGTTGTACCACTGAGTTTTAAAGTTATCAAATTGTAACAGAAAAGTAACATTTATTCTGGTTTTAATGTTTAGGTTTTTATTTTGTAAATTAAATAGCTGAAAACATTTTATGCAGATTATTAATTTATTTATAGTTAAAGGAAACGGACCCTACGGTTTAATTCAATTATATGCATCATTGAAATGTAAAACTTAGGTAAAGTTTCAAATAAAAGATAGTGTTTGTTTTGTGCTAAATATTAATTGGGTAAAACAATCTGAAAGCTTTTGTTTGTTTATTTGTATTTCATTCATATTGGTTTGCTATATTCACTTATCCAGATTTCAGGTGTATTTGTTACTCTGCCATGTAGATATAGTTTTCTGTACATCATTTTTTTTCAATTGTTTAGCGTTTATGTCTAAAGATTGTTCCTTACATTGAGTGAGTGGTTCTTATGTTTATGCTTAACAAAATTTTGTGTGCTGCGCTTCAAATTTCTTAACTTTTGAAATTAAAGGATTTTTTCATGTCACAATAGCATTTATTTCAACACACTAGTATTTCTTAAAAGCCTGTTAATTTTATTGAAATTTCGTTGTGCAACAGCTATGATTAATAATTCATTAAAATTAAAAATTTTAATTTTTCCCTTAATAATATTACAAAATTATTTACGACTTTGTTTAATTTTATTAATATATAAATATACTTTTTTATTCTACAGAAAAAACTAATTTTAAAGACTATCATTTCACAAGAAAGACTAAATAATACATGTTGTCTGCAGTTGTAGTTGGAATAAAACAATATTTTAAGCTCCCTATAAAGTCAACGGCTTTATGATCTTGCGAACATGTTAGGGAATTTATATTTCTTTGTCATTTTGTTTGCCTATTCCATTCTAGGTTCCTCCTGCGACTAACACCCATGGAGCAACCACTAATTCTCAATTTCAGAAAGCTAATGCGTATGGATCACACTCCTACAGTTCAGGTTGGTTCATTTATAACAGTGTTTTTATAATGCATATGTTAAATTAATACAATCTAACCATGTTATGGTAAAGAACTAATCCCACTATTATATAAGTATTTCAGGGTATGTAATGTTTTTACAAGGTGCTTATTTTAGTTTTTAAAAAGCTTTTGAAGATGCTTTTTTTTTTTCATTGGGGTTTTTTAAAAATTGCTAATTTCCCCTTCAAAATAAGATTATTCTTATTTCTTTACCATGTCAATTTTCATCACGAATTACTGAATCGGGGTTTTCGAACTGAAATTCATTCAACTGTAATCCATTTTGGTTTGCTAAATGAAAGCACCAATTGTTTTACATATTTGATGTAACACTTGCAAATTCGCTTACTCTGAACAGGATTTGGTTGAAGGATTCTTGCACTCTCATTTGTAACTCTACTACATTTTGCATGAGAATCTCTATATCAGGCTTCATTTTCCACCTTTTGAAATCAAACTGAAAAATTTCTCGAATTTTCACAGTTCATGGGGACTTACTAACCGTTGAAGAAATAATTTACCTGATAAATTTTATTTTTGTTGTTAATTTAATTGCTAATTAAGAGCCATTATGTTCGTCAGTTGTAAGCTAATGCCCTTCTTACACTATCCTATTTATAGATCAGTACCATAATCTTTGAACTTGACTTGGGGAACAAAAAATTATTACATATTCATGTGGATCCAGAACAGTCAGCAATGCTTCATCATCTCAAAATTTTATTCTCTTTTTTTTTTCTCCCTAATTTTAAATAAAAGAATTAATTGAGGTTTTTAAACATTGGTTCCATAGAATATCATAGATTTCTTGCAAAAATATCTATAATGATAAATAAAATCGATGTAAGCAAAATATTCGGTAAAAGTTGGATATAAAATAAACTATTGCCCGAACTATTTTCTAATTGCTTTTAAAAATTTATTTTATATTTTATTAGAGGCACATTGTGCTTGTCTTAAGTTTTATCCTTCGGTTTATGTTAAGAATTTTTTTCTGTCATAACTGTAAAGTAGTTTATTCATATTATGATTTTGTAATAGTGTGTAGGACTTCTTTCATCAAATATTTTAAAGTGTGGTTTCCTTAATTTCTTGACGAAAACACACTGAAGGTGTGTGTTAGCATTTGTGTTCAAAGGTAATTTTCCTAGCAACAGAGCAAATCAGAAACACGGGGAATATTACATTGAAATCCAAAATCTTTTAATTATTCAAGCAAAATATTTTAAGATCAGGAGTAGTTGTTGAAAATTAGATGTTCGAAATACATCAGAAATATCAAAAAAATATATTTTTATGCATACAATATAATCTATATAATACTTTGCATTAAAAATATTAAAATTTGTATTGACTAGAATTTTAATATATTTAAAAAATTAAAAAGGGAAACAAATCAAAGAATTGATATGAAATGGATTAAAAAAATATGTGCAGGGAGATCACTCTTTAAGATCATAATTATGTTATGGACCTTTTCTATCGGAAAAAAAATTACTTTTTCTTAAAGTGAAAAATAGAATTTTTGCTGGATTTCAAACCAGTACTGACTAGAAGATAAGAGATTAGAAATAATGCTTGACAAGCTATTAATATACACCTGCTGTATTTTATTTTGAGCATGGTACAATTTAGACCTTGTATACATTGGAGTATAAGCCATTTTCCGAACTGTTATGTTATTAAGTTCTCACATTAAGTGTATTTTGATAAACGTTTAACCATTCCCTTATAGCAAATTTTAAAAATTAATCAATTTTTGATAAATTTATAAATGTTTTTTTTTTCCTTCTTAACAACCAACCTTCGAATATGAACCACTTATAACTTTTCCAGGTTATGAGAGTTTGAGCCAACAGCAAGATTACTCCAAAGGTACTTATGGTGCTGCTTCTCAAAATCAGGTTAAAGGAGTGTCAGGTGAGAATTGGATTTCAAGTGAAAAATAGTTTTTTAACCTCAACATGTAAAGAGCAGTTACTTTTACTGATATTTATTTTCTATTCAAAATACTTTTAAAGAAAATAGTTCTTTATGTATACTGTAGGTGTATATAAGTTAAATATATTTGTTACAATTCACAAATAGAAATAGGCTTTAAACAAATTATTCAACAAATTAATAATGTGTAATTTAAACTAAAAGCAATGCTTAAACAGGGTGGCCTTTTTCTCTGGAAACAGAAATATTTCAAGGAATTTAAAAATACATAAAGCTTGGAATCCTCCGGATGTCCTTAATTGTAATTAAAGAAATCATTTTAAATAATGCATGAAATTTTAATGCACCAGAAAACTGGTTTTTCCTGTGTTATTTAAGTAAAGTGGTATGTGACTTGATAATTTTTGGAATTTTTTCGCAGAGATTAAACTTGCACTGAATATTGTCCTATTTCTTAAATCAGATTTCTTTTTAATACCCATCCATTACTTCTTTCATTCTTTGCAATGTTTTTCTCCCAAATAAGAGTGAAATAAAAAAATCTGTATTTTAAAGAAATATTATAAATATTTGTCACATTTTCTTACAGGATCTGGTGCTGTTCCTGATCTTTCTGGTTCAGTGTACAGCAAGGCGCATGCTGCTCAGCTTGCCAAGGTAAATCATTACTCTTTCACCTAGGTCAGTGTTTCTCAAAGTGTGGTACACGTACCTCCAGGGGTACGGGAACAGTTTAGCAGGGGTAGACGTTCTTGTGCGAAATATCTTGCAACAAACGAAAATTTCAAAAAATTTTTTTCAAAGATAAAGCTACTATGAAAATTTATGATTACGTATTTTCCTATTGGCTATTTTTTACAGAGTTAACAGTTAATAATTAATAGTGTCAACAGCCAGTTGTTATATTTAACCTTTGTGCAATTTTTGATAGTAAAAAATACATTCATTTTTTATTAGTGGTACAGAACGTTACGAAAAATTTAGAAAGGTTACGCAAAAGTCATAAGTTTGGGAAACACTGGTCTAAGTTATCAGTTCTTGTTAATTTGCATCTTTTTGGTTTGCATGAAATAAAGTGTTTAAAGTATGATACAGACTGAATAGCAGTATTTCATTTAATATTAATGTTTATACGCAATAGAGTTGGCTTTGTATCTGATAATTTATACTTAGCTCTTATATGTACTTTTAAACTTGCTACCACATGTTACATTTTGAGCTTTAAAATATTTTTTATTTAATCTGGGCACAAATTCCTTAATTATTAAACATTTCAATCTATGTCCTGATTTTTTTATGATTTTTTTCCAAATTTTTGTAGAAGTTAACAGGAGGAATAAATATTATTTATCTAAAAAAGAATTGAAGAAGTTTCAAATTCAAAAATTATTTTATGTCATGAAACAAAGTAAAGTGTGTGAAATACAATATTTATCTACTTTTAGTTTTAGAGACAATTAACCTTGATTTGATGGCATAAAAGCATTCAATGTGGGAGAATTATATGAAACAGGGCTCCCACAAGTCAGGGAGAACAGAGGAAACCTGGAATGGTCACGGAATTTTATTTTAAAGATTCGATTTAAATAATTCTAACATCTATTTCAATTATCATTCTATTACTATATGTTTTTGCTCATAAAATCTAATATTTGATATAACAAACATGAAAAAATTAAAGTTTACCGATGAAAAATAGCAAGGTATAGGTAAAATATGGTATAGATTTTCATTAAAAATTTACCTGATAAACCTGAAAAGTCATGGAATTTTTTTTCTGAAATTGAGTGGGAGCCCTGATAAAAATCTCCCCCCTTATCACAAGTGATTGGTACAAATTCTGAAAGAAATTTTTTATGCTCTATTTTTGCTCAATTTAAGTTATTCAATTTCTATTTACTATAAGTTTTTTTGCTTTATCAATTAGTTTAGGATTATCCAAAGCAAACTCTACTGGATTTTCCTGTAGACTACTGGATTTTACCAGTTTCTCCTGGTTTAATAAAAATTCTGGTTTTTTGTGCATTTTAGAATATTTATTTTAATTTAGTAAGTTTCCTAAAAAATCTATATGTAGAATTTTTACTCAGTTTATTGCTTGTTTAAATATTTTAATAAGTATTACCAATGCAGAATAAAGTGAGCCGCAATTATAAATATCGTTTGAAAATATTTTTTGTTCATTTTATTTTACTTTCGAACTCCTTTTTATTACTTAATAAAAAACATCTTTTAACTATCTTTCATGAATTAAATAGCTATTACTATTCAAAATGAGTAAGCATGATAAATAACATTTCAAGTTCATTTAATGTCAATCATAACTGGAAAATATTGCAGTTTTTTTATATTTTGATTATAAAAATACCTGAAATTCCCTCTGTGTGAAATATTTAGTAAATTATGCAACTATTATCATGAAATTTGTATTATTTTGTAAAAATCTGCTGTATTTTTTCCTATGATTATCATAGTCAGCTATGATTATCATAAATAAAAAATGTTCATCTTTGTCTGAAAAAAAATAGCGTTGTTAAAAATCTAAAATTTGTTGTTTTTTTAACTATTTTAGTCCTATGACAAGCCTGGTTTCCACACTGGCACTCCTCCTCCATTCAATTTGGCTGGCAGTCAGGCAGCGGGTCCTCTTGGTGCCTCCTCTGGCCCGTATGCCACTCAATTCATACCAGTCTTAGCCCACGGGCAGCATCACTCGACTGCTCTTCTTCACCACCATATGCAGCAGGACACAACTCAGGCTGGTGGGACTCCAGCTGCTGGACAGAGGGGACCACAAGGGCTTGGGCAACAGAAGAATAGTAACAAACAAAATTACGCCTATTGGACCAGCAATTAAGAATGGACTCTCCCTACTATTTGAGAAGAAAAGACGTAAGAAAGAAATGAACTTCTCTTGTGTATTGTAGAAAAATAAACAAAAAAAGTGGTTTTGAATTAGGTGGACACCAGAGACGTTTGTGATCTTCATAAAGACTTTCCCCCTAGATTTCCATCTGATGGCGGAACTCAAGCTCTTATATTTTCTCCCCCCCCCTTCTCATCATTACTTTATTTGGCATTTCCTGTAAAGTAGCAGATGCATATTTGCCTTTGTATTTTCTGTCTCTAAATCTTTTGCTATCCTGATTGGTATTTCCTATGGGAAAAAAATTGTTTTTAGTATTGTTTAGTTTCATTGAAGGTTTTTATTTTTTTTTCTCCCTGCCCAAAGTTTTAAATGTATATGGGCATCAAATGTTGTATGAAGAGTTTTAGATTTTTTACATTTGCCTTATTTATTAAAAAATAATAAAAATAACAAGAACTTTAATCATTGTATGTATTGTATTAACTTCGGATTTCGTCCCTTGAGCATGATATCTAGGTCTTTGTGTGGCTTCACTGTTAGGTTCGGTGTGTTTTTATGGTCACCGGTTATTGCTATGTATGTATAAAGCACACTTTTGTCTGTTTTAACCCTAAGATCCTTTTCTTTGCCACGTCCTACATATATATAACAGAATCTAGATATTTTTGTGTGACCAAACTGTTCATAGGAATTGTAAATTGTGTTGTATCGAGTACAAAATTTAAGCGTCAGTGGAATTGTAAATTTTGTGAAGTATTGATGTGTGGAGAACTTAATTTAAAATTTTTATTTTTGAGTTACTACTTTTCGATTTGTTAATCAAAATATTGATTATACTCATTAGTTACCTTAACTAAATTTAATCTTACAACTATTCTTACTGGTCATGTACAGAAATAATGACTCTGGGTAGCTTTCTAATAAAAATAACTGCTAGTGATTATAATTTTTGCTGCCCCCATTTACACATTGGACTCCCCTTCCATTGCTTAAGGAGTCTTGTTCAGAAAAAAAAAAAGCACCAGATGCTGTTTTATGAGTATCTTTCTACGTACACAATTCTCTCTCATGTTGTTCTGTGATTTTTTAGTGGTTATTGTGTATATATTCTGATGGTGGTCTTTACAAAACCCCACTTTGTATGTATCGGAGAAAAGCATTTGTATTAGGTATTGTAATTTGAATACTTCTCTCTGGTTTTGTTATAAAGCCAGTATATAAATGAATTACAAATTAAACATGATATCCTATAATTTTGTTCTACCTGTTATTATATATGTCCATGGACGTTCTAAACAGAACTTAACAGTTTTGTGCTCTTTTGTAGAACTTGAAAGTTTTTTTTTTTTCCTTTGATTATTCATTGCTTTTAAAAGAAAGATAGTTGGCTTGTAAATTGATGTATAAACTTTTATCTTAAAAGAAAGAAGAAAAAAAATTTGCCTTTCAAGTGCAGTTTTAATTGTTTTATTATAGAATTAAAGTTATACTTATTACACTCACAAGTAAACAATCTCAGTTGTTCAGCGTGCTTTGATTATGTGCCCGATTTCTCCCATTGTTAGAAGCTAAGTATTAGAGGAAATTTTTTCACTCATTTAAGACTCATTTAGTTCATGTGACTAATATTTGTAAAAGTTATGTTAAACCTGAATGTGTAAGTTTCTAGTGTAAGATAACAATTCAATGAATGTTAAGTCTTTCTGCTTTATATTTGTTCAATTTAGCCATAAAACCATGTGCAAGTCAAAACTTTCTGAACAGCTGTGATTCTTGTCAGCTATCACATCTACAAAAAGAAAAAAAAACTTATTTAAAGTTCATGGTGTTTCTAAAATAGAATTTTAATGAGAAAGGTATCTGGAGTATGGCTTACCCATTGGAATGATCTATTATATACTAATACTACTTTTAAAAATGAAATAATCTGTGAGAAAAAATAACAAACTCTTGTTTAAATATTGTAGAGTTCCATTAAAATATGTGATGACTCCGGTGATTAAAGTATTTCCAATCGAAATATCTCACTAATTATGGCAATTAAAATAAAAAAATTTATCTTGGAAAGTATAAAGGGAAATTTTTTTTTCATAATCTGACACTTTGGGTACCTTTCTTGCAAAATACCTTTTACGATTAATTTCTTGGTTTACTAGCTTACATCATGTAAATAATTCAATTTCTCTAAAGGTAATTTATTTTCTAATTAATTTTTTCAGACAATAACCTTAAAACTGGATAACATCAATATATATATATTCATACATTACCCTACAATAAAGGAAAAGATACTTTCTGTTTTCAATATTTTTTCTGAATATCTCAAGAAATACTAAGGACTATTTTGTAATTTTTCATACTTAGCAATGAAGTTTAAATGTTTCAGGAGTTTTAGGGACCGACAATTAATAGCAAAATGTTCCCTTAAGTATTTCTTTAAAAATTCAAAAAAATATCAAAAACTGAAAATGTCTCCAATATTGTGTGGTGTATATATATAAAAAACCATCCACGTGTAAAATTAGCAAATATGGTCAGCCAATATTTGAAGATCATTATTGCAGTTTATGAAGTTAATGTTACATATATGTGTGCAAAATTTGCATGAAGCCTAATAGAAATATAGATACATACATGATCAATTTTCGATTAGTTTTGATATTACGTGCATTTAAAATAGAGAAACTGCTTATTTTTTGGTGCTTATGTGACATGCATGTAATGTAACACTATCTTAAAAATTCATATAATGATCTTTAAAACTTCCTGTTCATAAGATTTTTCATGGTAAGTAAACAGTTCTTGTAGAGCTACACAGAAGTTAAAGATTTAGCACTCAGAGTCTGATATATTAAAAAGTAGGAGAAGCTTATGTATGAGTTCCCTGCATTTAAAGATTCACTAAAAAGATGGAGAAATAACATCTTGTTGAAAGAAGAAGAAAAAAGGCCTTTTATGTATACTTTTAAATCATATTTTACTACCCAATTGTCAAATTGTTTTAAAACACAAGATAATTCTTTTAATGTTTTTTTTTTAAACGAAATGATAGTTTTGAATTGTTAATATCTATAGTGCTCAATTATTAGATATATAATATTAAAACGTATTTGAAAAATAATCCTAACATTTGTTTTTGATGGCAGATCAAACAAGTTAGAAAAATAGTGTTAAGGAACAAAAATAACAAAATACAAATGAACAGAAATTTTATCAGGGAAGAAAAAATTGAAGGAATTAGCTGTCCCACTGTAGCAATAAATATTTAAGGATTTCTCAACTGCAAAATTCCAACTTTCCTGAAACCTACATTAATTTTAATGTAATTTTTTGTAGTTATATTGTTGAAGCATTTTAGAACATTAAAAAATACAGTCTAGTTATAATTTTATTAAATTAAATAACTTTCTACAATCTATTTCTATTTTTTTCCCCTATTGATTTTAAGCTGTAGAGGAAAACATGGTTGTTTCTGTTCTACAATCAAAACTTTAGTTTTATTCCTGGAGACACATTTAATAAATTTTGTCTTTCAAACTATTAGTAGACTAATTTTTCCTCAAGGGGTTTGCTTGTTCTTCAGTAAACACGGGATTCACGCTCCCGAGGTGCCCTAGTGATCTTTCCGTTCCTCTTTCCGATGGAATTGTGGAACCTCTCTTAAAATTTACTCAAAAGAGATTGAAGTTTATAGAGAAAGAAAGTATAAATAATTTCTGTACCAAAATTTCATACTTAAAACACTCTAGCAATAAAACTGAAGTTTTTTTTAAATTAATACCAAATCCAAAAAAATAGCCTGAATTTAATTATTAAAAAAAAAGTCTTTTTAGACGGTATTTTAAAACCCCACACAGGAAGTTAAAACTGTAATTTTTTTTTTTTTCGTGCCAGAGAAACATCTGGGTATCGACGCTACTGATATGCTACTACTATTCTTAGATTCACAATAAGTAGGTAGGAATCATTACTATCACACTTGTTACTTCGTGTTCTTACTGTTCTGGCTCAACTACTGTTGAGATCGGAAGACTCAGACTGTATTAAGTCCAAAATGTTCCTGAAATAGCGTAGGTTCTGTTTAAGAAACGCATTGGTTGTTTATGCAGCGCTGGTTTCGAAAGAGCTGAAATTGTCGTGACAATTGAGAAATTTGCTGAAAATTTATGAACACTGTTTTGATTTAGCTTTGGCTAGATCCCTAGTGTCATATCTCATAGTAATCAACAACTAGGTAGAATCTAGTAGACTTTCCGTTTACAGCTTTGTATACAGCCCATGCATTGATAGTAGCGAGGTTCAATATGTTATTTAAAAAAATCCGCACCTACGTAAATAAGCTTTGAAAATATATTTCCTTTTCACCTGGTCAGTCACGTCTACACCGAATTTAGTTGCATTGTAGAAAGCAATGGTAATCGGCGATTTTTTTTTTTTTGAATCATTAGTAATTTTAATAATTTGCTGAAGATTACTTAATAAAAAAAATTTTTTTTTTCAAATTTGGAATACTGCATAACGTGCGGTTCAGTGAAAAAAAAAAAAGTTTTGTTCATCGTCATGAAAGTCGCATGGAACTAAAAAAAAAATATGACAATAATTGACCGAGGTTAAGGTCTGGTACTACATGTAAAATATTACTTAGTTAAATTAATAATAGGTTTGAAAGTTTGATTTATAAGGTAGGTTATAAGTTTGAAATAAATAAGCTTTCCTTTGATTTATAAGGTAGGTTTTTTAAGTTTGAAATAAATAAGCTTTCCTTGAGCCGATTTCTTTGGAATTAAATTTTATTATAAACATAGACGACACGAACACAAAAAAACGAGAGATGTTGAATGTATACAGCATTCAGGCGTCTTGTGACGCGCAATAATTCTAATTTATCATTAATAATTACAACACTACTTACATATATCATAAACAACACTTGGCCACTCACTCCCATTGATGAAGCTCCAAAGGTACACCAGATAGAAAGAAAGCAATTTATGAATTTCCCTTTAAAGTCACTTTTTGCAACTACCTCAAATTGTCCTTCGTCCATTTAAAAGCGTTTCACTCATCAATATTTTAATAATTTTCCTTAATTATTGTAAGTTCCACATACCTTATTGTAATGACTCAAGTTCTCCTCTATGCATAAGTAAAAGGATAACAGTTTAGTCATTACCATTCTAATAATTGTTTAATATAGATTTCACTTGTCTTTTTTTGCATTTAGTTCCAAAATATGAAGCAAATTTAATCTGGGAGAAATATATTTTATGCTAGTGTTAATGACTAGAAAGGCATTCAGCAAATTCTAATACAAAAATAAGAAGCATCTGAGATTTTATATTGTTCGGACGAAAATTATTTTCTTAGTTTTTTTCAATTACACTGGGGAATTTGATATTAGATTTTTGGAAGCTACATGTTTTCTTTCAAAAGGATATTTTCAGTCTGAATCTGTTAAAGGTGAAAATTAACTTAAAACGGTTAGGTAAACAGGGAACAATGTTAAGTTTGTTTTTTCAAAAAGTAAGAGGCTATTCTTCACTACGAGAGTTAATGATAAGTTATAAGTAGGTTATTGATTAATTAAGTTAGTGTAAAAGCGCTCCTTAATTTGGTAGGTAATTGGACGCTAACCACCAAAGTTATTGTTTAAAAAAAATTGAAATAAAGAAAAGCCTTTAGAATAAAATAAATTAACAAATATGCAACTTACTTCTTGACCTATCAGATTAACTGGTAGAAGGAAGATGGGATAAGATGACTTTTGGGTCAGTGTCGCTCACTTGCTGACAGGCGTAAAACTTTTTCTAGCAATAACTCGCATACATAAAAGTACAATTTAAACAGAAATATTACCTAGAAGAGGGTACAATAAATAAACAACTTACTTCTGACTTTGGCCAGTCAGGAAGTGTGGATGCATTTCCTGTCGAAGTGCTTTCCTTAATAAACTGCTTTAATGCTAGAGTGATTTGTCAAGTCTAAGATCTCAATCATTATAAGCATATATACTTAACCATTCTCTCCAAATGCGTATTACTATTAACCACTTACGGTAACAATATGCCCACCCACATTTGAACCCTATTAGTATAGTTATCTCTAAAATATTCAACAAATGCATGGGGCCTCCCTGGCCGAGCGGTATCGCCGGTCCAAACGCTCTGTTAAGCGTGGAGGTAGCGGGTTCGAATCCGGCCGTAACCCTGGATGTGTTCTTTGTGATGTCTTACTTTGAATTGTTCTATCTGTATTTTCTACTTGACAATAACTTATAAGCCTATATATTGAGCACACAAGTCAGCAAATGTATGTAATTTCAATAAACCAACCTAATCAGCACCACTAGGTCAAAGCGCATGCCGGGGTACATCATCAGTTGATTGAGTATGCATATAAATTGCCCAGATAGCTTGACACATGTCTTTAACACTTCCTATATTTCGTCATATGGCAAGGCCATAGCAAGTTTGAATTTTATCAATTACACTATCAGTAAGGCAGTTTTTCTCCGTCACTTAGTTTCCCCCCCCGTTCAAATCGCATTTTAGCCGGCGAAGTGTTGAGCCCATACGCTTCATTACATGCCCAGTGAACTCAAGTTTCGTGACTGGATAATCATCTCCATATACATTTTGTCTTTTGGTGCTATCTAAGACTTATGAATTTCCATCCCTTAAATAAGTTGTATGATAAAGGTCATGGAGAGATAAATTTAAAAATTCTTAAAGCTCCTTCTACTTCCATTAGCCCACTAGAACCTTACAAATTTCGCTTGCAGCTACTTTCATCTTTATTTTTGTTTCTGCATCTACAATACTTTAATAAAACTTCAACATCCAACACTTTGCCAGTGTCTACACTCGTAACAGAAACAACTATTTAATGATGTATGCCTCGCTTCTGCCAGGTTCTGTCAACTGCCACTGCTACTTTATTATCATTATTATTTTCTAATTTACTTTCAATCGCAGCTTCTTTTATAGATATATCTGACACTTGCTGTACAGCTGTCAAGAGTCTCTTATTGTAAGGTGAAAATCTTGTAGGAGGTTGAGGTAAATTCATAACGGCTGAAAACCTTCTACCTGCTTCTGCACCTTTGCCAATGGAACGCATGACATATACATATCTTGTATTTATGGTTGCTATCTGACTATTTTCATGAAAACCATATGTCCTGAATTTATGTTCAAAAGAACATTCATGACATTTTAAAAGGCATGACAAAGCCGATCCAGAATTTGACTTCAAATTCTACAAAGTCTAGTTCAAGTCCATTATTACACATCTGTCATCGAACTACAGTTTTAAATATATCTACAAATATATTCATATCCACCAGTCTAATTATTAATCCATTGTCTTTTTGGGATAACAGAAAAGAATCATCCAAATTTGGTACTTGGAGTTCTCTTTCAGGATAGGATACAGAGCTCATTTGGCTGCAATTTGTTTTTTATCTTTCTAAAGTAATATTTAAAAGTTAGGGGTTTACCCATGATGACAGCTAGGTACGTAGCCTTCGTATCCCATTTATATGAAAAGTCATTATCCATGATGACATCTTTCTTATAATTCTTTTCCTGGTGAATACCACTGCCTGGGTTTTATCAAGATTGAGGGCTAATTTCCATTTATCACAGTAGTATTCTAAAATGTTGAGTAAGTGGTATTCAATGCTCCTGTTGACACCACTTAAGTACTTGCTTTGGGTGGCGATGGCCGTATTGTCGGGATGTGGTATAGTAAGGATACCGTTACTTAGTCTAAGCCTACGCTTTGTATTCTTTTTTCTGGAATAAAATCGTTGCTTACGTATCTTCTTATGGACTGGTTCACTACTACTACCTAAAGTTTCAAATTTAAATGACTCTATTATGTTTATGTTCAAATAATGCAGAGTAAGAATTATCTAAATCTTTAAACAACTTTTTTAATTTTCTGCAATTATCCTCAGAATTACACGAATCACCATAAGATGTAAACTTCGCTACATATCACATAAGATGCTCTTTCATTGCATCGATATTTCTATATTTTGTAGAAGTGGTCACTTGACATAAATGAGCATTAATTTCCTTACCTTCATGCTGACTCACTCGGAGAAACTACTATCAACACTAGGTTTATATAAATTGTTGAAACGTTTCTAAACCAGCTGATTATGTTTACACATGTTTAATTTGATCAAATTATTAAGACATGTACAATTAAAATTGTGTAAACAAACCTTACTTTCTTGACAAGTCAATCTTCATATAGACAAATTTCATGCCTAACTACTTCATAAACATTTCCGCACACTGAACTTGATTCTGACCAAACATTAGGGTCTTCATCGGGATTAACCTTGCCTGTGCCTATTGCTAGATTCAGACATTTTCGAAGACACCCCTATGTATAAGCCCATGTAAATGCTTATCACTAACAGACTGCATTCATTCGTATGCATTCGCTTCTAATGCATATTTATATTAACTCCTAACCACTTACGATAACAATATGCTAACATTTGAACCCTATTAGAATAGTTATCTCTAAAATATTCTGCGAACCTTCGAGTTTCTTCCCTCTGTGAAAACAGCACAACTACTTACATCTCAAATGTGTGAGGGTCACTTTCTTCACATCAGAATCTTATAGACTTCAGCCTGGACAACAGGATCAGAAATAAACTCAGATATCTTACGGCGCCAACTTCTGTCAACGTGCCAAGAGCATAACAGCTTATTTTCTGGTTTACCAAATACTGAACACCAAGCATTATAAAATGCATTAGCATCATCAGACATAAAGATAGAAAGCTTAACCTCTGCATCCTGAACGGCTTTAAATGCAACACTGAAAGCTATTTCATCTTGCCTATCGTCTAGCACACATAACATAGACAAATCAATGTTATATTCGTCTATTCCATGAGTGAAATCACAACAAAGTACATTACCTCCCTAACTTTGAAGCATATTTTTTTGAGCTTCATTCATAAGAACTAACAAAAAAATCTTTCTTTTCTAAACAACTAGACTTATCACTTACATCTTGGAGATTTTGTATTTCAACAAAGACCCAAGACCTTCTCCAGTAGAATTTACACTATCTGCATCATAACATCTAAACCTGCTTCTATAGCCTGTATGTCTGTCCTGCGCAACAAATGCAACTTAGAATGTTTATTTCCAACAGAATCACTTATCTCATCCAAAATATCTTCGACTGACTTTTTATTAGCTAACTCGAAAGCAATATTCAAGCGTTCCTGCTCAGACAAACGAAGTCTACCTAAGTCAAAAGAAAAGTTACAAAGTTCCATTTATCTTATTGTTACCCATTTCTTTACAAAACTGCTTACCTTTGCCTTTCGGAGCATACACACCAGAACGATAACAATAATAGTGATCATAAACCACACCATTATGCTCTTTACTCCCACAATTCTTAACAAATGAAGAAATAGTCTTTTGTTCAACCTCACCTTTCCAAGCAACAAGAGAACCAAAATATAAATGTTCCTTGTATATCAACACTTCATGCGCTGCCTTTCTTAATCTAATCTAGAGTTGAACAAACACTCACAACTAACACATTTAATTTCTCTTTTATCAATTTCTTTTTCTTGCATTTATCTTTAACATGAGATGAGGTATTGGAATTTTTTTTTTATAGAAAAGTTCTTCTATATTTAATAAAAATCCGAACTTCGAATCTATGTCTTAAAGCATAACTAATCTCTCGTCCATCTCCTGGTTCAACCGATCTAGAGCGTTTTATCTTAGGACCGTCGTTGAGCAGCCGACCCAAATTTTGAGTTTTCGGCAATTGCGCTGTCTCGATGAAGAGCATTTTTCATTACACTACCTATCTCTTTTATGGTTAAACTAGCTTTCTCCTGCCATTCTTCGAATGCGTCTTTGCAACTTGTCGATAAGAACGTTGCATTCTCATTTATTTTTTCTAAAGCCGATGAAACTAATTTCGTTTGGGAAAAATAACTATACGGGGCTTTTAAATCTAAAGCAGCTTTGTGAAAATTAATTTTTGTATCTTATAGCCTCTTTTGTTTTCGATCTATCCTTATTGGAAATAATTTCTGGTCGGGAACCGGTGCTTCATAAGCCAGTACCAAATTCGTACCGGTACTGGACCGAGTATCATATCCAATACTTTGCCCAATAGTCTTAAATTTTTTTCCTTCTGTTTTAATAAATCCATTATTTGATCAGAGAGCATTTTCCTAACTGCAGCAGCGGAAGACAGCTTGATTGCTTCCTCCTCTTCTTTATTCAGATGGTCTAAGATCCAATCCAGAAACACGAAAATAATGTGTCAAATCCCAATCGTCAAATAGATCCGGAAGCAAGGCTGCGATGTATAACTTTTAATCATTTTAACAGCTGTAGTCTAGGCGTTAATACAAAATGATTTCTTGCAACAAGCTAAAGAAAATAAGATGAAAAGTACTATTTATAAACATTAATTTTTGTGTTGGAAATGGTACAAAAAATAGGTAAATGAGAACTAAATTAGATAAATACAAGAAACATAGGGGTTTTTTAATCCTTGGATTGCATTATAATAAACGATAGTTACATGCAAAAAATAGTCTTTAATAACTATGAAACGAGATTGATAAGAAGAGAACTGCAAGTCATGTCTTGAGAAATGTATTTTATATAAGAATATTTAAAACTAAACTAACTTTGCCCCAATGCCACTCTTTTTATATCACCAGCAGGCCGAACCTGTTAAACTCCTTTTTAATAAGGATGCTTGTAAGAACTATCCGAAATCACAATAAAGTTTAAAAAAAAGTCGTAGGTCAATAATCTACCACAACAGTTCCCAATTTTATTTGGCTATAGAACCCTCCGAGACTTAACGACAGTAAACATACTAATCAACGACAAACTATTTATTATCAGAAATTTCATCAATTATTTTGAAAATTGTTAATAAATAATGAATTTTTTTCATTGTATCGTTTCATCAACGCTAGTCTTAAATTTGGTCTTATGTCAGATAGTTGAATTTACAGATTTGGAGCCCGCATCTAATCTTGATTTGATTAAGTTAGTGCATAAATTAAATATAGATGACGAATTGCGAGTTTCGTTGAAATAAAAACTAAGAAAAAAAATAAAGGTTGAAAATATTTATTAGCGTAACACGGTTCTTTATTCTTCAATTATAAATTTTTAATCGAAGCAAAACACTAATGCATATTTTCATTAATGTGTTTGGCTGCCAGTGGAAGTGACTTGTAACGCTTAGTTCAAAAAGCCTTGGCCCATGACTTTTTCAAATTTTCTCACCTCCTTTTTGAGCTTGAGAAAAGTGCATAGATATCCGTATCATATCTTGACCCACGAAATGTTGTAGTTTCATTTCTAATGGCAAGGCAATACAAAAAAATAATTAAAACATATTCAGAGTAGAACAGATGACACGAAAGAAATTGAACGAAGTCATTGCCTCATTAAAAGTTCTCTTGCACACCAATACAGTGTCGACTCAGAGTCGCCATGGAGTGATGAGCAACGGGGGAGGTGGTCTCTATACATAGGCTCTGCCAAATTACAAAGGGGGCAATTTGGATGGTGAAAAATCTCAATGCTATGGAGATGTTCTCCTAAACAGTCATGTCTGGTTAAGGGAACAGGGTAGTCCTCGTTAACGCAAATTACGTAAAACCAGGACTTTTGGTAAAATAGCCAGGACTCCTTAAATAAACAACATATTTGCTTGAATTTTTCAGTGAATATATGACACAATACTAAAGGAAGGAGTGAATTGGTACAGTGACAGTGATATATGATAGAGGGTCAGTTAAACTATCCCATCCTTCCTTAGCAAAACTGAACAATATAAGCATTAGTTTCGAAAAGTGATTCTGGGTACGCGGTCTTTTATTTTTAAACCCATTCTTAGTTTCGTTGTGAAATATCCAGAATAGACATTCTAACTATTTATTTGTATGTAAATAGGTGTTTACAAGATAATGGGGATTACTTATATCTTACAATTAATTCGTTTCAAATTAAAACACCAAGAAGAATATAAATTTTTATTAATGTGTGTGGAATTAATGGAATTAATTAAAGTAACTTAGTTTTAATAATCGGAGCTAGAACTGCTAATTATATTGAGCTGTAAATATATGAAGAAATATAATTATAAAAATTCTGAAAAATACATAATTTATTAAAACGTAGGCAATTTATTAAGTCATAATACAGAATTGAAAAAATTATTAAAACTTATACTAATATAATAAAAAGTTATAAAAATAAAAAAATAAGAATTAATTATAAAATATGATAAAAGAAAAATCAAACGCTTTTTAAATTGCATCAAAGAAAATTTTTGTTTTGATGTATCTTTTTCAAACTTACATTCACCATCCGGGAAAATTTTATTTTCTGTAAATAAGTATAATAATTTCTCAATAAATTTTTTAATTTATTTATATTGCTTTGTAATTTTGCTGAATTACAAATTACATTGTTTTGTATTTGTCTGAGAATTTTTCTCCTTTCATTTTCAATAGTTTAAGACACATACGTATATTAGAATATGGGTGTGTGTTTGTGCAAAGGA
>NC_092213.1:67891458-67893658 GCF_043381705.1 Parasteatoda tepidariorum | reverse complement strand
AGTGCTTTTCAATTTCTAACTGACTATTTTACAGATTCAGTACTTAATATTTTCAATGCATAACATTTTTTTAAAGCAATTATTTCTTATTCTCATTAAATATTTTTGGAATTAATTTTCATTTAATATGAATATCTTATATTCTATTTATTTTAATGATTACAATTTATTATTGCTGTTATATTTTCATTTTTAAAATTGATTTTTTTTCTTAACTTGATATTTTAATTGGTATAACTATTTTTCATTTATATATATCTATATATAATTTTAAGTTATCTGATTATTAAATATGTCTAAACGTAAAAATAATATAAACTTTCATATTCAACCCTTTGCTGGTGATCCAACCACATTAAAGTTTTTCTTTCTTCAATTAGAAGATTATGTTAAGATTAATTCTTCAGATGAAGAACAAGCTATTGCAACTTTTAGATCTTTAATCTCAGACAATGCTTTAAAATTTTATATTGAAGAACCTTCATTGGTTAAAATGAAAACACTAACTGGACTGTCTTTTAAACATTGAAAGGAAATGTTTCATCTAAATTTAATATGAATATATATCTGGCGGATGGTGGTGGACTAAGTCAAATTTAAACAGGGTATTTTTGCGAAAATCGCGGTCTTTTGGCTAGAGTGAAAGGCGGATCCATTCTTAGGAATTTTTTGCTTGCTTCTAATAAAATTTCTAATCGTGTACTGCGTCTTCCTGGGTTTCCTCTTTTGGGCTGCTGAGGAACCGGTGGAGGCGCTTGCACGGATTGGACTGACACCGGTTGGACTTGGACTGGCACCGGTTGGACTTGGATTGGCACCGGTTGGACTTGGATTGGCACCGGTTGGACTTGGACTGGCACCGGTTGGACTTGGACTAACACCGGTTGGACTTGGACTAACACCGGTTGGACTTGGACTGGCACCTGTTGGACTGGCACGGCTAGGGATGGTAGTGGTGGTGGTGTACTTACAGCCGACACCGGAGGTGAAACAGGCGCAAGACTAATAATTGGGCTTGGAGGTAGAACAGGTGATGGTGGGGGGGGGCGGTGGTGATGCCTGGCGGACGGGAGAGGGATCTAAGGCTGCAGAAGTGGAGAGACTCACTGTAATGACTTCTTCGGCAGGGAAGCTGCTGTTCAACGACTCTCGGATAGATGCTCTGAGCCTTGAGCTGCTCTCCTCGATGTCAGCATCAAGCTGGCTCCGGGCTTCTTGGAACGAAATGCCCTGCGACACCCTGTCAATGAATCTTGTTGCCAGCAAGACCATCTGTTCATTGGCAAGGGATGTAGCAAGGCAGCTGGCCTCATCTATGATCCGGCTTCTTTCTTCGTTCCTCTTCCGCCGGTCTTTCTGTTTTCGGAATTCGTGAGCCCGGCGCCTTTCTTCCTTGGCATATTCCACCGTTGTCCGCCTTCTCCTCTCAGCCCTCTCATTATCCTCCCTTTGTTTTCGGAGCTAAAATATATTCCAATATTACATAAAAATCAATCATATTTAGATTCAACAGCATTCAAAGATAAGCAAAGTTATTCAAGCCCTTCGTCATATTATCCAAGTGGATTTAGAGCAAAGGAAAGAAATAATTTGAAAATTGAGCTTTATTTGTGAAATGACTTACCGAGGTAATCCGTAATATAAACTTTCATATTCAACCCTTTGCTGGTGATCCAACCACATTAAAGTTTTTCTTTCTTCAATTAGAAGATTATGTTAAGATTAATTCTTTAGATGAAAAGCAAGCTATTGCAACTTTTAGATCTTTAATCTCAGGCAATGCTTTAAAATTTTATATTGAAGAACCTTCATTGGTTAAAATGAAAACACTAACTGGACTGTCTTCTTCCTCCTTTTGCTTACGGAATTCTTGAGCACGCCTTCTTTCCTCTTTGGCAAATTCCACCGTTGTCCTCCGTCTTTTCTCAGCAATTTCTTTCTCCCGCCGCTGCTTTCTAACCTAAAATGTATTCCAATATTATGATTACACATAAAAATCAATCATATTTAGATTCAACAGCATTCAAAAATAAGCAAAGTCATTCAAGCCCTTCGTCATATTATCCAAGTGGATTTAGAGCAAAGGAAAGAAATAATTTGAAAATTGAGCTTTATTTGTGAAATGACTTACCGAGGTAACAACAAATTGATTCTTTTTTTTTTTCAAATTTACAGTTTTAATTTTAAACTACTTTAAAGT
>NC_092213.1:67871687-67890726 GCF_043381705.1 Parasteatoda tepidariorum | reverse complement strand
TCGGAGCAGAAAAAAGAGTCGTTGAATAGAACTAGTGATCCTTCTACGACTGCTGATTCAACAAATGCAACAACAATAATGAAGATAAACAAATTTGTGAAGGGTCCGATTAAAAGAAAACCATTTTGTGAAGGGTCCGTTTTTATGAAAAGATATTTTGTGAAGGGTCCGTTAACGGACCCAAATTTCTTCTAAACAGACCCCTGATCGCTAATTTAGTAGTTGCAATTGCTGCTTACTTTTTAAAATTTAATTTTTTTAATTATAATTTTACAGTGTTTGAGCATAATCTTGTATGTCTTCACAATTTAAAAACTCCTTGAAAAAGTTTTTTCTTACAATAACGGGCCTTACTTGCGCAAATTCACAAAAGTGGTTGAAAGAATGTGACTCAACGTTTATTTTATATTCACAAATTACGAGTCATTTTTTCACAATTTTACAAAAACGNACTCCTTGAAAAAGTTTTTTTTTACAATAACGGACCTTACTTGCGCAAATTCACAAAAGTGGTTGAAAGAATGTGACTCAACGTTTATTTTATATTCACAAATTACGAGTCATTTTTTCACAATTTTACATAAACGGACCCTTCACAAAATGTCTGAACAGACCCCTGTATATCATAAATTACCAAAATTGCATTCATCCCCTATTTCGTTGAAAATAAAAACAAATTCAACACACTTAAAACCAAGCAACTTAAACTACACAAAGAAACCAAAACAATAAAGTTTAAAATATATCTAATAACTAAATTTTGGCTTCAAATTTGCAGAAATGTCATAGAATTTTCTCTAAAGACTTACTTATACATAGAAAAGTGTTATCTTTCAATTAGTTTTTCCTATTAAAACCTTTTTATTCAATTTAAAAACATTAAATGTTAAAAAACCTTTTTATGTTGAGCGTCAGTTTTCATGATTTCAAGTGCATTTAGATAGGTAAATTGAGAGCCCTAAAGAGTCTTTGAGGTAATTAAACGCAGATCATTTGTTATTATTATAATTATTACTATTTTATATCAAATTGCATTCTGAGTTATATGAGGCTTAAAGGAAGTTTCATTCAAATTAAAAGAAGAGATAATTTTTAAGCCATCTCGAAAATACAAGAGATAGCGCTACAACTCTTTCTTTTAAAATTCCTCAAACCATTAAAAGTTCCCATAATTATTTTGCTTTTTAGTGCAGAAAAAAAAGGATTTAAACAGAATATAAAAATCTCTAAACTTAATTCAAGTACCATTCTGAAAGTGAGTGGTTTTATTAAAGAAAAGTATAATTTTGCTCTTATAGCAAATGCATCTGACATATCTATTTAGATAAGTGAAGTATTGTATTCTGTGTGCAGTTGTGCTCTCATTAGAATTGAGGTTAAACATGATTCATTGGAAGAATCAGTTTAATAATATTTGCAAGAATTTTTATGTAAAAATGGGACAATTTAGCATTTTTTTAAAAAAAAATTCTTGACTAGTAATTAACCAGTCTCCGTCAACAAGATGGGGAAATTAAGTTTTGATAATGAGAATGGAAGCTTTCATGGAATAAAATTGCGACAGTTAAAAAAAAATTGAATTTCAATAATTCAATTAATTCATCAAATATTCATTAACGAATTTGGGATATGCTTTCCTGAACTCTAATGAGAGAATTATTATCTAATTTAATATCCGTTTAGTTTCTGTAACAAACAGCTCTTGGTCTTTTTGCAAGATGTATTTCAATGACAAAATTTCTAGGACCACTAAGCAAACAGCATGCTTGAAGAGACACTTATTTCTAAAAGTCTGGCTTCACAATTTCCTGACAAATAAAGACAACTCCAAGATCCTTTCGATTTAATATAGAAAGTGCAAGCACAACTCATTGAGACAACACTTAGTTACAATTCTATTAACCGCTTTCCTGATTATTCTGAGTTAACTCGGGCATGTATAGATGGCGAATATATTTATTATGCCGAGAAAACTCGGGCGTACTAGAATTTGTTAGTACGGTTGGTTTTCTCACGTTTTTTACTCGACCGGATGTAAATAATAATAATCAGCTGTGATTTGATGCTTATTTTAGGTTGTTTTACTGTTGGATTGCGAAACAGTGTTTTGTGGAATTGTATTTACGATGGTTGCTGAATTCACATAGAAAAATAAAGAGTAAAAAAAAAAAACTGGCTTATCACTTCACTGGAGTTTGGAAACTTCATGTTGTCCCCTTTTTTAAAAAACTATCACGCAAAAATTACTATTTAACTTTTTTTCATTTGCCCGAGATAACTCGGAATAGAACACTGATGGTAAATAGAATGTTTTTTACACATATCAAAACATAACATAAACAAAAGTGTGACACTGCAGAAAATATTAAAAGTGATCTATTGTAATTCAGAAGAATAAACTCACCTCGTCAGAGGGTGAGGAATCATCGCTGGATGAATAACGCCTTTTGCTGCTTCCAGATGAACAGCATGAACAAGTTGGGAGAAGCGGCTCGCTGAAAGAACAAAAATATTAAAATCGTGCATACCAATCAGTAGAGTAGCTTTAAAAGTGCCCATGAAGTTTCAGAACGCATAAAATTTCAGTCTTCAGTTTGTAATAAAATAAACACATTTATTTGCACAGATTTATATGCATAAATAATACTAACAAGGACTAAACCTGTTACAATATCTAAACATCTTTAGATGAAAGGTATTAAAGAACAATTAAAACTCTTTTATCTTGATGAAGGTAGAGATCAGTAACAGTTTAAAGCGATTTTGGAATTCAGACTAAAGATTATTTCTAAATGTCACTTGGAAAGGCAAAAGAAAAAATTATGATTTGAATTTTTATTTTTTAACTTAAAACGAGTTATTTTTGAACATGCAATTTGTGCGAAAATAATAAAAAATTTTAAATACTTTTTTTGTGATTTATTTTTAAGTATTGACTATCCATTGTTGTAAATTTTTTTTTCTTAGTCTCGATTTCTCTCTTACATAACAGCCAGCAATTAAGTTGATTCCAAAAATAATTAAATATTACCAGATATAAAACTGTGCATTTATATTAAGTTTTTTTTCATCTAAAAANCTTGAACATGCAATTTGTGCGAAAGTAATAAAAAATTTTAAATACTTTTTTTGTGATTTATTTTTAAGTATTGACTATCCATTGTTGTAAATTTTTTTTTTCTTAGTCTCGATTTCTCTCTTACATAACAGCCAGCAATTAAGTTGATTCCAAAAATAATTAAATATTACCAGATATAAAACTGTGCATTTATATTAAGTTTTTTTTCATCTAAAAAATGTCAACGCAACAGAAGAAATAAGCCGTTCCCTGTTGTATGCTTTATGCATAGCGCTAAAGATAAAAAAAGAAAAATTATTGTCTCAACTTTTCTATCTTGCTTACTTTTTCTATTGACAGTGACATTTCAAGTGATTCATCAGACTGACGAGGAATATCAACCTGACGAATATTTCTGAAGTATAAATGAATTTTCTTCCACTGAAATGGCAAGAATATGACTCCTCTTGAAATTATATGAAGAGTAGAAAAATGTACAAACCAGACAGAAAAAAACGATTATTTGTGGGAGAATTATTAATTATGGTAGTAAAAAATACCATGTTAGTCGATCTGCTGATCACTGAAGTGAAACTAAGGGGTTGCTAAAAGAGCAATTTTTAAATTTTTTACTTAACGCCAGTTATCTTCGAAAATGCAATTTGAGCGAAAACTATCAGAATTTTAAATGTTTTTCTTGATTTCTTTTTCTGCTTCTAAGTATTAACCCTTCACAAAATATCTTTTCATGAAAACGGACCCTTCACAAAATATTTTAACTTAAAAACGGACCCTTCACAAAATGATTTATTTCAGTTTATTTCAATGTTAATGTAGACTCATTAATTCACTATCATGCCTAATCGAAAACAAAAATCTATTTATAACTCTTAATTATTACTATAAATATGTTTCAGTTACTGATTCTCAATCTTATTGGCGATTCGTGATGTTCCCCATATAATACTAAACTAAATAAATTCCGAAATATTTAATACCGGAAAATTAAAATAGCAGCAAAAAGGGAGCCTATTAATGCTTGAGTATCTAAACAAAACAGAGTAAAAAAATTCTGAGTTGTAATTTGTAATTTTGAACCAATACAGAAGATAAGGTAACTCCTGGATCAGTATTCCCAGATTTATGATTTGGAGGACTTTATGACCCGGCAGATTTAACGTGCGTCAGTCACCATTTAAAACCCTAGTCTTCATCAGTCCCCAGTATCCATAGGGAACGGTGGAGTAAACTGGCTTTATCACTCTCTTGTCATAGACCATTCTATACTTTTTCGTCTCCTCCTTGTTATAAACTCTCCTTTTCATTGCATCTCTGACTATTTTTGTTGGAATATAGATGGGGGTGGCAGAACGATCATCCAGGTTAGACACTAAACTGTAAATAGAATCAAAATTAAGATATAGACTATTTTTAAAATTTAGACTGAAACCGCGGACTTTGCAGACACTCTTGCCACTGTCTGTGATGTACGCATAGTTTTTTGGACCACCTGAAAGAAAAAATAAACATGAAATAAATAATATAGCACAGTTTCTTATCTTTAAAATCACATTAAGTAAAAAAAAAAATTCATTGATCATGCGCTTCGTACCTGAAACAAACTTTACTATCGACTCTCCGCCCAGTTCATCAGTGAATTCACCAAGGAAGTTTCCAAGTGGTGGATCATTCAGACCATTCGACGCGTAGATGATTGAATCCGTACAGCACCTGCTCGTCCAATTTTTCCAACTCACTGTACAGCTTTAGTCTGGCGTGGCAGGTGGTAAATGCAGCGAGGAAAATGTTCGTGCTTTGGTCTCCGTCAGCGAACTGCATGGCACAGATTGTTTCCGTGGGGTAAAACACATCTTGAATCTAAGATTGGGAAGAAAATGTTTAAGCATAATCGTAAAGTTCCATGTATAAGAAATATTCGTTGTCTCTGTAAATGTTTGTTAAATGAACTATACTTACCACTTTTGTATTGTCAGAAAGATACTTGTTGAAATCCTCCAAGGTGCCGACAAAATTTAGCATGATTTTAATAGGCTCATACCCCATCTCCCCCAAAAGCTATTGAGCAAATTTAGATTCTGTTTCATCTAAATACGTTCTTGCCATGCAATCTGTCATTTTATCTGTAGCAATCCCTGGAGGAGCTTCTTGTTCCA
The DNA here is from genome assembly GCF_043381705.1 of Parasteatoda tepidariorum. Taxonomy (NCBI): domain Eukaryota; kingdom Metazoa; phylum Arthropoda; class Arachnida; order Araneae; family Theridiidae; genus Parasteatoda; species Parasteatoda tepidariorum. Next base: position 67,885,494 of record NC_092213.1, on the reverse strand, counting down.
GCCAGATGAAAGCCTCGCCCATCACTTCTGGTGGCACTAATGGAAGTGCAACCAGTCTCTTGATCCATTTTTTTTGTTGTTTCATAGTTTCTGAAATTGTGAACAAGCCCCAATTTTTGCACCTAAAAGAATTATTAAGAAAATATTTGCTATTTTTTTCATAGACACTGTAACCAATGTTTATTTACTTGTTTAACTATTCTGCTGATTATTTTTTATTAACTATACCACATTGTAGCCAGGCCAAAAGGATTACAGAAAAGCTTTTATTTTAAATAAATATTGAGACATAAACTGTTAGAATCAATATAGAATATCAGTTAAGTGAAAGGGAAATTAAGTATGTGGGATCTGCCATGTATTTGTATAGAGCTGGGTAAAATGAATTAGAACTATTTTAAAAGTACCATCCAGCTAGATTTTTTCTGCTGCACGCAATACCCTCAAATTTTTCTCTGTACAGCCTCCTTCATCTTATCTTGGAGTAGGGTAGAAGGAAACATCACCCCCATATATCTGGCATGGATTGTATACAGCTGGGTAAAATGAATTGGAACTATTTTAAAAGTACCATCCAGCCACAGTCTCCTTCAGCTTATCTTGGAGTAGGGCAGAAGGAAACATCACCCCCATGTATCTGGCATGGATTGTATACAGCTGGGTAAAATGAATTGGAACTATTTTAAAAGTACCATCCAGCCAGATTTTTTCTGCTGCACACAGTACCCTCAAATTTTCCTCTCTACAGAAAACCTGTAAAAAATTTTATTTGTCTTTTACTATACATATGTTAAGTCCATGTATCTTAATGTAATAGCATGGCATTTTTAGTTGGCATTAAAGAAAAAAAAAAAGAATTCAGTGTTGTAATCCGAAACGATCAAGCTCTAAATCGATGATCTCTATTGATAATAATAAAATACATTATAATGAAAATACAATTTGATTTGTATTTATACTTTATATTTAATTTGTACATAGTTTTTTTTCTCGTTGATACATCTATAGATATGATTTTAAAATGACTTAATAACTGAAGGGTCTATTTAAAATAAGAAATTAAATAAGTTTTATAGCCCTTTTTTGTAACCTCTTTCGTGTCATTCTTGGTATCAGCGTTCGAGATTATGAGTTGTCCACTGGACTGAGACCACTAATTCCCCTGTTGATACTACAATGAAATAATAATCACTTTTTTGTGGGACCACTATTGCTTCTGCCGTTAATTGTTTGTGGAATTTATGTTTATAGTTTAGAAATTATATTAGAGTTCTAAATTTAGTTTTGAATAACTTCTATGATTTTTAACATTTTTTTAATACAATATCTGTTTAGTATTTTATTCAATTTTCTATAATTAAACAAGTTTTATTTAAAATTAACTAATAAAGGGGATGTTATTATGAAGCATAATAAATTATAAGCGATGTACAGTCCGCAAAAAAAAAAGAAAAAAAGAATCACCCTGAATAACTTTCGTTCTAATGATCGGATTTTCACAAACTAAGTGTCAATCTTAATGGTTCCTGGGGGTGACCTCAAATATGCTAATTAATTAGTGCTAACTATTAACTTAGTTACGAAATCAGACACAAAAGCGTACTTTCTCTGAATAAACATATATATTTTTTTACATATTTGGAATCTAGACACTTGAATTAGGGGGGGGGTAGTCAAAATTTAAAAAAAATTGGGTCGCAATAAGGGTTTATATATTTGGCGATAGTCCAGAAAACCGCCAAAAAAAGTCGCCTGTGCAAATGAATATTTTAAGATAACCCATTGACTAATTCAAAAGAGGAATGCTTAATTTTACTATAGGCAACCTAGTAAACTGTAAAAATATCGAAATAATGTTCTGTTATTGCTCGGAGAGGTTTAATTAATTGTTAATAGAAAATATCTCGAAGTTTCTAGGTAATAGACAATTTTCAAGCTGATTTCTGTCCAAAAAGCAAAAAAAAAAATTCTTTTAATGTCCTTCGAAAAGAAAATTTAAATCGATTTATAAAATATTTATGATTTTCTAAGTTTTTGGAGTTTAAATACGTGACCTTTTTGTCTGATATTATTTAGATTATTGTGCCGTTAGTATAGTTTATTCCCCTAAATTTAAACATCGCGTTGTGTATTGCTTCCCTTACCTAAGTTAATTATTAATGATCCACCGATTCTCCAGCATGGGATACCTTACCTGTTCAACTGCAAAGTAAAAATTAACACCCTCATCACACAACAAGAAAATAAATGCTATTTAAGGTATTAGATTAAATAACTGGGTTTATTAAATTACTTCAGAAAAGGATTAAGTCCTTAAGGGACTTGATTAAAAAACATTTTTAAAAATTACAAAAAATGACACATTCATTACGAATACATATGAAAAAAAGTTGTCCGAGGGGACTAGCATCAAACAAACAAACTGCACATCAGTGATTACCACGGGCTAACATCTTGCCCAATATATATATATAATACCATACCATATTAACATTACTGCTTGGAGATTATGCACTTAGCCATTAGGTTTGGTAGTTGAAAAACTACCACTATTATACCATACCACGTGTGACCACTAGACGTGAGCTTCCTCTCACCAGCACTAACTCATGTGGCATACATTAGGGTTCCCTCCTTCACACATATCATGCCAATATGCCTTACCATAAGGCACGGATTACACATTGTAAGGAACCGCTCACTGTGAAACACATTTTAACCAAATGTAGCAAATTTAAAATTCAGAGACAACGCCAATTCGGTTGCTTTAATCCATCATTGATTTTATTAATTGGTAACAGTCCCCACGACAACATCTTCTCATACCTTAAAGCCATTGGTTTTGATACATCAATATAGATATTTAATTAAAACCAAGTTGTAGGTGCGATATAGCCACAACTGGCTCTTGCGCCAATAACCAAAAACTAACTAACTAACTAACTAAAAAAGATTTTATCACTTCATTTGGATACTCAACAATTTTTCTAGGAGCTTTTCAACCACCTCCACAGCTCGTGAACATCAACAGAATTTCTCGAAAACATCAATTTTATCATCCAACCCAGTGTGTTGCCACCATACAATATTACAAATATTATAAATTAAATTTACGACCAAAAGTGAAGTATATAAAATTAAAGGTTTATATTAATCTATTCTTAGTTAAAATTAAAATATTTAACAATAAAACTTAATTATTACATTTATATAAAAATATTAAAAGTTCAGAAAAAAGGTTTATTTTTACTGTCATTACTATAAGTTTTAAGACTCATGCTGCCACCTATTGGCACAAAAATAAAAACAAAAAAAGAAACTGTAAATGAACTTTTATCAGTACAAATACCCCCGTCCCAAAAAGAAATTTGTTTTTAACAAAAAGAAATTTACAAAAAAGAGTAACAAAATTTAACTATATAAAACTTACAAATTACCTACTAATTAAATTCACCTAAAAAAAAAATAGCCAAGCTAAAACTTATTTCACTTCACAAGAAGCACCACAACGAAATATTAATTTCAACTTCCTCTGAATGTAATCAAAATTCAGCACAGCTGTGAATAAGGTAATCACCTTAACTTGGCGCCGAGATAAGTAGAAAACCAAATTCACCAAAAAAAAATCAAATTTAATGTGTTCAATTTTTAAATAAATCAAACCTTCATTCATTAACTTAAATAACATTTAGAAAAAAAATCTATCTTTAAATTTTAACATGAGTTAAAAAAAATTTAAATCCTCAAATATCAACCCCCCAATTAAACTACATTATACCATAAGTGTCAAGGTAATGGTACTAGCCAGGACAAAATTTAGCACAAAAACATGCATAATAATTACTATTACATTACAATAAATTACATTATAACCATAAGTGTTGGTATCAGTCAGGACAAAAATTAGCACAAAACATATATAATAAATACCACAACAATACAAATAACACAAAAATATTCCTGAGTATAATACGCGCTAAACAACCACAGCTGACAATATCACATTATAATCACATTTGTACCCCAAAAGAGGGTCTTAACATCACGGTGACATTATCATCATTCAAATCACATGATATATACACAAAAATAACAAATTCTTGAATCACAACATTATAAGTTGCCTAACATGAAATATCTCGGAGTAGTCTTGACACTATAAGTCCATGATATCTATTACTGCCTTAACAGGTAAGCAAATTATCTGTGGCCTAATACAAGCAATTTCAATCAGCATAACACTTAAATTTGCAATATCAAATATCTCCTTAATTCATTTTGAAACAGCAACAATTCATAGAACATGATTAAATGAACAATTATTTACAAGAGCATATATACATTTTCATAAAACACTTAATTATGTCTAACTCTACCATTTTGTCTAGGTCTTAAATTGTATCTCCCCCTAGTAGGTAAAAGTTGCATTTCTCCAAAATATTGGTTGTTTGTTACATTGTCTCCCAAATTGTTAGGATTGTAAGGGTAAGAAGAAATATCTTCACTTTGTGTAGGAACGGGTTGCAAAATCTCATTATTCTCATCGTCGGTGTTAAGACAATCCAGCCTTTTTTCCATACGACTGATGTCTTCGATGTGCACTAACCTGCTATTATTAGGTTGATTAATATGTTGGATTCGCACAACCACAGGGGAGATGACCTCCACCACCTTATATGGGCCCAAATTAGGTTTATTGAATTTCTTGCATAATCCCGGTTTAACCCGTGGATTAAACCAATAAACTACATCGTCAATTTTAAAAGACACCTGTTTACTAATCTTATTTCTACGATCTATACTAACATCTGCAGCCTTATCTAAATTTTCTTTAACCTCTTTATAAATTTGGTGAAAGTTTTTTAGCAAAATGTTAGCAAAATCAAGTTCATCAGAATAAGAAAAGGGTGGTGGGCTATCCAAAAATTTTCTAGGTAGGTTTAATTCTCAAATTAACATAACTTATTATAGCTATATACAAAATTTTAGGGATAATCATTTTTACAGTCTTCTGGGCAAGAAAGTTAGAAGGAAAAAAAGTGCTTGAAAAATAAAATGTAGATTGTATAGTAATTCTAATGCACATTCACAAGGTTTTCTATAATTTAAGATATTACTTTTTTCTATAACTCAAGGAGTTGCTGAATGTTTAGTGGCATTTTAAAAAGATTGAAATATGTTATGTTTAAGAATAAGATATTGAAATAATATGTTGCATATTGTATGACTCATTGTTTAAAAAATCGCTTCATTCTGCTAGATAGTTAGGTTACATGGTTTTCTTTGGATAAAGATGATTAGCAAATAGCATCCTCAAGTTTCGATACATTCTGAAACTTACGTTCTCAAATTCACTATAAAATGTCGCACAGCATATTCTTCAATTACGATAAGCTACATTTACCACCAAGTACTGCTACTATGATTATTTTTGTTTTCTTATATATATCTGATACTTACTTTTTAAACAGGCTCGTAAGATCCTTAAGATACTGAAATGGATGCGCAAAAACTTAAAGGATAAAATATTTAATTTCTGTAACTCAAAATATCTGGTGTCTGGTAATATCCTTATTCCTATCGTTATTTATTATAGCTATTTGTATTCTTGTTATGGATTGAAAAATATTGAAGGCAAAATTATTCAGCATAAAACAGCCAATTCACAAGTAATTTTCCGAAAAATTCAATATACAATAGAATTTCATTCTTTTTCATATTTTTCTTTATATCTAAAATCATTTGATACTGGTGCACAATGTTTGATAAATGATTTAAAAATTAAACGATATCCAAAGAAAATAATTTCACTAATTCTTCTATAGTACTCATGGTTATGGCACATATTTGTGTCACCTTTATTTTTGAGAGAAACTTTCTTGCTAACCCATTTCGGAAGTAGCTCAGGCTCATCTTGAAAATCATTTACTTTAATTTCATTTAATTTGCATGCATTACGTTTTCTTTGAGGATTCCAACGTATTATTCTAAAACATTTGGGATAATATTTTTTTATTTGTTATATCAAGACTGTGCAACTTTGTTATTAGAAGCTTCTGTTTTCATCAACCACGCGAAAGGTTGTACTTATTCACACAAATCTCGAATGCAATAATTTTATCCTAAGTCCAACCACAGTCCTTTCTTTTTTTCAAAATTTTCAGTTTCTGTAGAGATTTTGCTCACAGTATTTGAATAGAACTCTTGTAAATCAGTTGATAATAAAACAGACGTGTTTTTAGTTTTAAGACACTTTTCTTCACGTACAATTTTATCATTCGTAACTTTCTTATATAAACATGTTGACTTACAATTAACTTTCATATCTTGATTTTGAACTACTGTTGATATCACATCATTTATCTTTTCTTGCTTAGACAAGAGAAATTCTTTCAGATCCAAATAATTAGTATCATTCGTTAAATATAATGTCTTTACTCTACCGCTCAAAGCTGATTTAAATTTTAAGTTGACTCAAGATATTTATTTAGCAGGGGAATTGCTTGTAAAGAATGTATCTATCAGTAATTAGTGAAAGAGTTCCGGCTGTTATCTTGTTCATATGAACGTTATCCGTTTCATGCTTCATTTTGCTTGAGTTAGTAATAGGTTTTATCTTGTTTATGTGCCTTCTTACTCAAAGAAAGGGAAAAATGATTTATTACTTTGAAAATATATTATATTTGTTGAAATTAATTAAACTCATTAAAATAATCATCTTTATGTTAATAAATCCTGTTCGAGTAAGTGAAATTGCAAGATGTGGAGTCAATTATTATAAATTCAAATGAAGAAATATACAGGTTTCACACTAGCAGATGTGATATGTACATAACATAATTACATAACATAAGAAAATTACATAATATGTTTAACACTTATCACCGGAGCAGTGAAGACAACCCCAATTATAGCTCTACAATACTATACTTCTAATCCACCAATTATCACTGAAATTAAAATACAAGCAGTTGGCACTTATGTTAAAATGAAATCCTCTCATAGAGCGCAATGGATGAATGAATCAAAACAAAGTTACACGAAGACCCAGATTTCTCCTCTAGACGTATGTGAAAAATTACTGCCTGATTTCTAAGAAGATGAGTCAATTATATGTAACAAGAACATAACAAATGTAACAAGAACATAACAAACCCTCTCAAACTTTTATAGATGTCAGGCATCAACTAGATATCAATGATTTGGGTGAGAAAAAACATACCTGACACAGTACTAAGAATAAATGCGTTATGCATGCTCCAAGAACTATACCCTGAACCAGAATGGACGAGAGTTTACACTGACGGCTCAAAAATACAAGACAGCAGAGGAGCAGTACACATTAAGCTCTTTTCTCACAGCTCCCCTGTGGGATACTATATGTCAAATTTTGATGCAGGGATCTTCGCTATATCGCTAGCCCTGGAAAACCTTAAGAATAAGATCAATTACTTCACCAAAGCAGTAACTCTTGTCGACTCTAAGGCAGCTATCCAGGCAGTTGCCATAAACCATGATTCAGATACTCAGACTGTTTCAGAAATTAGAGATAATTTGATTTTTCTCGAGAATGCCGACAAAACTATTATGATCCAGTGGATCCCTTTGCATGTGGGAATCAATGGCAATGAAAAGGCAGACCAACTAGCCAAGAAAGGGACACTCGACTATGACCGACCTAAAGCGCAACCAAGCAGTAAAATCCACCGGAAAACCCTGGGCTAACATCCAGAACTCAGACCACTAGCTTGTATGCCCTTAACAAGACAAACAATCTCAAGAGCGGGGTGGTCTCTGTAAACTTTACTGGGATGCCAGAAATCACACACAAAGACTACTCCTCATTCTTCCCTGTACATATTTTTTTTACTTTAATTTTATCTTTGTGTTAATATGCATTTGTCATTTGTTTTCCTTGTTTATGTTCACTTAAAGCTGAACATTGCATGTGGATTAATATTTCCAATAAAGCCATATGTAAAAACATTATTCATTGTGTTAGCTTATTTGAGGAGAAACTAGCTCCCCTGAAAAGATATTCACTCTTTTGTTTACATTCCATAAGTTTTTTTTATTATTATTATTAATGCTGATGATACATTTTACATCAGGGCTTTCGTTCAGAAGTTCATTAATAAATTATCGTAAATTAATGTAGTTAAAAGTAATTTCGTTTATGTTAGAATAATTACATAGAAGAAGAAAAAAAGACTACTAAAATTGAAAATTTTTTTCTATTGAATTCATTAATACGAAATTAACAAATGATAAAAATACATAAGATACGAATATGATAAAAAATTCACAAACATAGTTAAAAAAGAATCATAGTAGAAATAGGGATTTAAATTAAAGAATTTTTCGTGGTCTCTCTTACACGCAAACCTTCACTTCGCATAGATGTATTTCCCATGGAAAATAGTGGATGCAATATATAATATCAAATTCATCTTCACTTTCCTCTCCTCCTCAAAACTTTAGTCATATGCTATATTTTTCTTAACACATAGATTGTGCAAAATGGCACAGGCGTTGATGATTTTACTTGCTGTTGTGGGTTCAAAGTGTTGCACCCTGTGCTTAAAAAGACCTCGAAACCGTAATTTCAATAAGCCATTGCACCGTTCAACACAGTTTCTAGCTGTTGAATGAACCTTCTTAAAATTTTCTTCAGCACTATTTGGATTCGGATCATGGTAAGGAGTTATAAGCCATGACTCCTAGGGATAGCCAATATCGCCTGAAAAAAAAAATAAACGAGAAATCAAAATATAGAAAGATTTAACTCTTTCTTTGAGGTCAAGATTTTTTTAAAAGTAAAACACCAGGATCAATAAAATTATTTTAGTTTGGAACTAGTAGAATAATTTATTTAAATGATTTTTTTACATTATTGCCACAAAATATGTGGTTAGAATTGAAAACCACAGTCCTTCATAGAGTTAACAACATAGTCATTTTTTTTACCCACCTAAAGCGCAACCAAGCAGTGAAATCCACCGGAAAACCCTGGGCTAACATCCTAAACAGTTAGAAGAAATTTTGTCACAGTCCTCGTAAGAAGGCTGTGGCAAACTTCAGACTCTCAACAGGCCACGACTGCTTGGCAGAGCACCTCAACAGAATGAGCCTCCTTCCATCTAGTGAGTGCATTCTAGTGATTTTGCTGAGTCAATTGTATTGGCGTGCTGCGTTCTACACAATTACTTTAGACGCAAAGATGGCTTCAGGGAGGAAGAAACTTATTATCAAGCACCATTTGAAAGTGTTGATGGCACATGGCAAGTTCCTCGGGCATGTAACTACGCAAGAACTGTGAGGGACAAGTTTACGCAGTACTTCGTTACGGACGTGAAACTCCCTTGGCAAGACCGCATGGTGTAAGCGTTTATGTGAAATATACACTGCTGATAACATTAGTGTATAAGATGTTGTGAACACAAAACACTGACTTATTTCATAAGTGCACTCTAGTGCATTTGTATTACAAATATGTGGTACTTGTATAAAGACATACTGCCTTAATTTTATTAATTTAACGTATTACAATTTGAATAAATGTATCATTAATTAATACTAATTATGCTTTGTGTGAAGTTCTGGCANTATTACTCCTGGTTTTATTCTTTAATTAATTATGGTGCAATAATATATGGCGGTGAATATAAAACTAATTTACTTCCTTTAATCTCAGTTCAGAATAAATGCTTCAAGATTATTAATTCTCTAAATATAAATAATTCAAGTGTAACTACTACCAATATATATACAAGAATTAACCTATTACCATTTCGCCATAATGTATTTTTTCGTATTTTACTCTATTTACACAACAATAAATTAATATGCAAATTAAAAACTAATGTGTCTGAAAGGAGACCAACTGAAATGTATGAGATTCCCTTCTTTACAAAAGAAATTTCACGAAAACAGTTTTTTTACTTAGCACCTAAATTATATAATAAATTACCATTTCAGTTGCAAAACATCAAAATATATTCTTCTTTTAAGCGTGCTTTATTTCAATTTGTGATGAACATTGACGATTTAGATCTCTATTTTTCACTTTAAAGGAAGCATTTGATTTTTTATACCAGTCTTGTGCCAATCCAAATGAATTTGTTATGTTACCTTTGTTATTTTTTTATATAGTTTCATGCATTTTTTTTTTTTTTGTTTTCTATTATTACAGTGTTCAACAATATATGACTTCTTATGATGAACAAAATAATTTGTGATTGTAATAACCCCCTTTTTTTTAATTTCTATTTTAAATTTATTGTATTACTTTTCTTTGTCGCCATTACTGGAAGCACAATGATATAATGCAGCAAATACATTTTGCTGCATATTTTTTATATCACCAACATTGCTTCTTATAGCTATTCCATAATAGTTCTGTAACCGATCAATAAATGTATCGGTTAACTTTCCTTTTCCAATACTCCAATGCTTCTTATAGCTATTCCATAATAGTTCTGTAACCGATCAATAAATGCAACGGTTAACTTTCCTTTTCCAGATAAACCTTTCACCTTTTTTTTCAACTTTCGCAGTCTTGTTCCAACACGCTGTTGGACATGGCCAATGCATTCAAGATTTCTTGTTCATCTTTTTTTTTGTCACTGTAAACATTTTTTACTTTTTCAAACTCTTTCGAATCACCATCACCAAAGTATTTGTCATAAATAAGTCCACGGCGTTCAATAGATCTCGTGAAAATTCTGGAAGCCCCTATCACTTCCATATATGAGGCAGTTCCTACATAATTGCAGCGGCAAATATGCTTTGCACTGACTTGATCGACACTTGATTTAATTGTGGACTCCTGTGCAGCCTGCTTCAACGAAGCTTGTAAGCTGATTCAACGAAGCTTAACCCATAAACATCTTTTATTAAACGAAACTGCACCTGAATGTTCTCATTGTAGAGAACAGCTCACTATTAAACATATTTTAACAAAGTGTAACGAATTTAAAACACAGAGACAACGCCACTTTGGTTGCTTTAATCCAACATTGACTTTATTAATTGGAGATAAACCCCACAATAACATTTTTAATTACCTAAGGGACATTGGTTTTTACAAATCAATTTAGCTTTAACTTATAGCAGAATGTTTCTGCTATAAGTTAACTTATAGCAGAATGTTTCGGCCAAAAATGGCTTTTGCGCCAATAATACTTAATTAACTAACTAACTCAACGAAGCTTGTGCAACAGATGAAACAGCTTTCAACAGTTTTACTTTGTTTTTATTAAATGCAGATCTTGCAAGTGGTGGAGGTGAATTTAAAGTTGCACAAAACAATTTTGCACCAGAATATCCTTTAACTATCTGTCTCATGCCATATACAAATCTCATATTAATTTCGGAAGTGTTATTTATTTTAGGAGATGAAGAAAATCCTTCAGTAAACTTACACTTATGGCACTTATGAAACGAGATTACTGCACAATCCATATTTTGAATCCTCTTCAAAAATAAACCCCAAATTTGAACGCTGAGGACATGCTAGTTTGTTGAATACCAATGACAGCATTGATAGGTCAAATATTCTGTTACCAGAAAAATCCTCCTTTCCATCGGAATCATTATTATTCACTAATGAATCATTTAATTTTGATGAACTGGCCATACTAGAGTTCATCATACTATCATTAGTATGACGATTGCCGTAAAACTGCCGCTTCCTCTTACGGGCAATTGACTTCCTCGTTATTAATTTTAAAATTATGTAAACAAAAACAAAGCTTAACAAAACTTATTAATAATAAATAAAAAAAACAATAGCATATTTAACAAGATAATAACAATTAGCAAATTAATAATTATAAATTGAAGATCTAAACAAAGCGCTATCACAAGTATCAAAGATAAACAAGGATCTGATTCATTGATTATTGTTTCGTTGCCAGGTTAAAAACTTATAAATATTTAAGAAAAACATTGCCAGTTCAAAAAAAAGTAATAAAAAAACTGCCCTAAAGTTAAATATTCAAATATACGTAAGTAATCAAAACGAAACTAGCAGAAATCAAAACAAAACTAGGTAAAATCATTCATTTCCTGTGTAAGAAAGTGACTTCCGGTTTCACAATTTCTAAGGAGATGTTTCGTTAAAATACGATAACTCGGAGTATATTAAAGCTAAAAACAAAATTTAAACAGATTTAGAAAGCTGGATGTTTAAAGCATAATAAAGTGTTAAAACCAAAAAATCGATAATTTGTTCGATTTTTATGAAACATGATTTTCAGTAAAACATTATTATTAAATTGTCTTTAGAAATTAGTTAAAAAAATAATTTCCATACATAGGTTGTATAACATTGATTTAATTACAGAAATAAACTCAAAAATATTGTAGAAAATACATTATTAAAACAAAACAAGTGATAGTAAAATTTTACTCACCATCTACGCTGAGCTGTTCTGCAATTTTGATCCAAGTTTGTTTTTCTTTCTCTGCATCTCTGAAGTCTGCACGGCTGTAATCATACAACCATAGGCTGTTTCTAACTAGGTCAATTAATTTTTCTTTCATTTTTCCCAATAATGAAATAAAAAAGTTTTAAAATCAAACTCTTGAACTCGAAGCAATGGCAACAGGAGAAACGGCATTGTGCGCCTGCGCGCAACTTTGGCAACAGGATTCCCGTTGCCCTCGGTGGAGACCCAGCTTAAGTCCCTTTGTCCGCCACTCCTTCACTTTGTTTCGAAGTCCAGTGCCAACTCTTTTCGCTCCATGATTTAAAGCCATATCACACGTGCAGAAATTCACCCAACTCAACACGCAACGCAACAGCAAGATAAACTTTTCATCCAACATTCAGTCGGAAAAAGTTGTTCTAGGGTTGCCAAAGTTCATGAAAATGTTTATCGTAAACGCGCCGATACCTTCCTTCTATCCCGGCTATTTAGCGCCCCTACAGTCGATCTATGATTCTTCATAGGTGAAAATCAGTATTCTTTACCTGGCGATTGTTGTCTGTGTATTATTTTACAATGGATCTCGCATATTTATCAATTCCAGCCTTAGTAATTTATGGATCGATAATTAAAGAAAAAGAGAAGAGAAAGAAATGTTGGGCAAGAAAATGGCTTCTAAGAACAAAACGGCTGGGTTGTTATGAAAATCTGCTGAGAGAACTGGCTCTTGAAGTAAGAATATTTTTGTTTTTTATTTAAATCATAGCACTTGCTTTTTTAAATTATTAAAAATCGTTCTGTTTCTTAATTTTATAATAACTACGTGTTATTGATTAGGAAATTCACTTAGTTAAGTGTTGTATAGTAAACGAAATACAAAATGTTCATTTTGAAATCTGAATTAAACCTCTTTTATACTTGAATTGAAAATAATTTTAATGAGCTTTTGTTTGCATTTAGTTATAATTATTCATGAATTTTATTTGTACCGTTCTGAATATTGAACGATCAGTAATAACTCTGTACTATTCCAAATTAATAATGATTTTTTACATGTATTTTGCTTTAATATATTTTATCACAGTAAACAAATTTCGCGATAAAATTTTTAAGTATTGTAATGTTGTCTTCGTTTTTAAATCATAATAAGAAAATTATTAACTGTTGATTTTCCGACAAAACAAATTATTTATATGGATATTGAAATGTTTCAGAAGTTCAATAAAATAGAAAAGGAAATATTTATTAGCATAGTTATGTTTTAAATATTTTTGTATCTGTATTTTGTATATTTTTAAAACTAAAAAGTGGCTTCCCGTTGCTAACAGGCTGATGATGGTGATGGGAGTAGCATAGTAACCATATTGATTTTTTTT
>NC_092213.1:67828582-67871007 GCF_043381705.1 Parasteatoda tepidariorum | reverse complement strand
ATTTTAATATTTTCAATTTCGCAGCTTTTACTAATATAGAGACTATCCCACCTTGGGTTAATCTCTCGATGTGTGTCTTAGATATTTTTGGAAATTTCAAGAAATCTGACACCAACTCTAGTGTTTTTAGCCAAAAATTTTATGAACATCGTAATAATTATAATGATTTTAAACCAATTTTTACTGATGGTTCAAAACATGATAACCATGTTGGTTGTGGTGTGGTTATTGAAAATTTTACTATATCTGAACAATTGCACCAAGACGCATCAATTTTCACTGCAGAATGCTACGCTATTTTACTAGCTCTAAATTTTATCTCTGACCAAACTTACCGCAAGTGGATAATTTATACTGACTCTCGCAGTTTTATATCAAGTGTTCCTCACACCGGGCGAAACCCCATGATATGTAAAATCCAAAGTTGTTTTACAGAATTGTGTGGTGAAGGTTTCCATATCTACTTTTGTTGGATACCATCACATGTCGGCATAAGGGGGAATGACCTTGCTGACATTACGGCTAAAACCACTCAAAACGTAAGCAATAACCTTATAACATCTCTTGATTTCAAACGCATATGTAAATCCACAATACAACAGGCTTGGAAAGAACATTGGTATAAACAAGCTAATAATAAACTGCACGAAATTTATCCTAATCTTGACAACTTTAAAACAATACATATTGATCGCAAAACCCAGGTTATTATCAATAGACTGCGCATTGGTCATTCTCGTTTTACTCACATGCATTTACTAAAATCTGAACCTGCACCTAGTTGTTCTCTATGTCATGTCGACATTACTATTAAACATATTTTAACAGACTGCGAACGATTCAAACATTTGAGGAACAAACTTTTTGGTAGCTTTTATCCTAATCTTCAATCTTTACTTGGTGACCCTATACATCACAACCTTTTAAAGTTCATCAAAACTATTGGACTATATTCTCTGCTTTAAAATAATACATTCTCAGCTTTAAATAATAAATCAGTAGTTTGACCTAGAGTCCGACTATTAACCTAGTGCCTGGCGCAGCATAGCCATTTCTGGCTCTTGTGCCAATAAAATCCAACTAACTAACTAACTAACTAACGTTCAGGAATTCTCTCATCTTACTCAAAACATTCCATTGAAATGAAGCTCACATCAGGATCAATCCCGGCAGAATGTGAAATGGATTCATCTTTATTATGTATGAAGGTCAGTTCGTTCTGAAAAAAAAATTTTTAATGCATTAATTGTCAAAATTAAACATAACTCATTAAGACTATATGGTAATTAAGAAAAAAAAATTTTGTTGCAGTGCCGTAACTTCACCCCTCGTGGCCCTGAAGCAAAAATATTTGGCGGGGGCCCTTTCAAAAACTTTCAGTACTGCATCGCTATAACGGTTTCAGTACTGCATCGCTAATATATATCTCTATCTATTATCTAATATACATTTACACATGTATGTATATTTAAAATCAGTATACATCCTTTTCTATAATAAATAAAAGTTCATCGCGAAAACTGATTTCATTTAATGTTGATAGTCATTTAATTTTTAAGATTTATTGAATATTTAAAAATATCTTGAAAATAAAAGTGGGTTTCATGAAACATTTNATTTTTGAGTTGTGGCACTTTTGTAGCAAGGGTGCGATTTATTGAATATTTAAAAATATCTTGTAAATAACAGTGGTTTTCATGAAACATTTTAATTACTGTGCACCTGACGCTTTACACTTTCGAACAGCAAGTACCAATAATTTACTATGATCACAAATAGACCTTTGTAATCAGGAAAAGTAACAAAATAATTTCTTAAACTTTAAAATAGTATTTTAGTTAAAACTAAAATAAGCAGTTTTAGTTAAAACTGAAATAAAATAGGAAACTTATTAAATTATACCTGGATCGATTTATGCTTATCACCATCCAAAGTAGAGAAGCTGTCGTCTGCCTCGTCAACTCCATCAAGGAATTGTAGAGCATTAAAATGCATCCATGGCACAGTGATACTTTCACAGCCAGAACCACTTTTAAGATGTTTAATTTTTTTAATATTTCGCTGAAACTGATATTTCAGCTTGGAATATTTGCTTTGTAGCTTTTCTATAAAAAAAAAGAGCTAAAGTTAGTAAAATAAAAGGAAGGTTTGACAATATCACGACATTTTCCAAAATATTTGGATGTATCTATCTATGTACGGTTATTTTGATCGAGTGTTAATACTGTTTTAATTTAAAAATTCGGGGGTATGTACACATGTTAGCTTATATTTTGTATGCATCTTGTTTGAATATATGTATATCCCACAATAATAAAATTCCTTGAATTTTATGCCACATTACAGTTATGATTTTTCTCTATTCATTAATATAAAAAAGAAACTTAAATTTTTTTTTCATTGCTAACATACTACATAACATTTAATACAAAAAATCACATATGCTGATTATATTCAAATTGAGCAAGGAAATCAATATTAAGATTGGTATTTTACTTTTATTATTTTAATGAAACCTTAACGAAAGTAAATGTTAAGTTTGTAATGTATTTTAAATGGTATTTATGTATGATAATTTGATGATTACAAAGTCTGTCACAATACTATGTGTATTGTAAGCTATCAAATTATAGTGCATCACCAATTAAATATTTTATAATTCAGCCCATGTAAGATGAATTTAAGTCTAGTTTCTTTACTATTGTATCTCTTTTAATATATCATTAATATGCTGAACACATAAAAACCCAATTTTTTTGACAGGGTCTCTTATAATTAGAAATTGGTAAAGCTATTTAAAATTATATTCCATAAATGCCCTGTTTCTAATTATTATAGTAAGAATTGTTACATTTCAGAATTAATATCCTAAGTAAATATACTTTTATTTACATAGGTATTTATTTTTTCAGATGTTGAAGGTGTAATTTATTCACACTTTTCTGCAACTGCACAAATTGATATTATTGATATCATAAAATATCATATAAAAATAAATTAATGTTTAGCATCCATTTTTTACAAGCTTATTTTAGTTTTTAACATAAAATTTAATTATATGTCAATTCAAATATAATCACAATGTAAAAACTATTAATCAAGATATAAATACTCACCAATTGTAAATTCTGCTGCATGCAGAGGATAATTGAGAACCAACTTCTTACTTATTTCGTCGAAACTTACTCGTCGAAGCATTCTGTGTTTATATAAAGGATTTTTAACATTCCAAATATTTTCATATTTTCTGAACAGCTCTATAAAAGTGCTTTCCATCTCAGTCACCCATTTAAAGCCTTCGGCTGCCATTGTTTTTTTTATTATTTATTTTGGAAGTTGCCATATTTCTGTAATACACAAAAACATTACTGATAGTGAAAAATAATGAAACATTGTTCACAACAATTCAAATATGAGAATAAAATTTTCTTTAGTTATTAAATCTAAACAAACCATCTTAAAATAAAAGAAAAATCAAGTATACATTAAAATAATTTTAGGTTAAATAAAAATTTAAATCAATTTTAATAAGATTAAAGTAGCTAATATTCAGAAATATTCAAAATAGGGTCCTACTATCTAATATCCAAAAGCATCTGATTTATGAGCATCTGAGATTTATTAAGTATAAATAAATCGATACATACAAGAATAATATTGAAAATATTAACATGCAAATTTTTTCAGGTTCAAATTAAAATTCATATAAAAAGTATTATTTACATCGATCCCAAATCAAAAAAACTATTTCCTAACTATAACTTAAAATATATTTCCTAACTATATTTCAAATAAGAGGAATCAATAATAAAAATTCCGTAAATGATATAACTTCCACAGAAAAACCATACATCAGAAAATCTTTATTAATAGGGAGTTGGACCACCCTTTGACTGAATTACAGATTTAATACGACGCGGGGTCGATGCATAAAGGTCATGGACAACGTTTAAAGGAATATTAGGCCATTCCTCTTGCAAAGCGGCCTCTAATTCCAAAAGATTTGATGGAGGTGGGAATCGGGAACGAAGTTTACACTCCAAATATTGCCACAAATGTTCAATAATATTAAGTCCGGACACTGAGGGGGCCAAGCGAGATGCTCAACTTCATTGTCATGCTCTTCGAACCATGTTTGAACGCACCTAGCGGTGTGGATAGAGGCGTTGTCGTCTTGAAAAATCGGTCGCTCTTCAGGGAATACAGTCTGTACAAAAGGATGAACATGATCCGCTAAAACACTTAGATAGTCATTAGATTTGATTCTCCTACGCAGACGTACTAGTGGCCCAAGACCACGCCAAGATATCGCACCCCAAACCATAATGGAACCACCTCCATGTTTCACAATAGGTAAGAGGCATTCAGGATTAAACGCTTCTTTGGGTGATCTCCAAACATAAACGCGTCCGGTGGTCTGAAATAAGGTGAAGGATGATTCATCGGGCCGTATTATCTGTTGCCACTGCTGCGGGGACCGGCCTTTGTGGCCTCTACAACACTGACGGCGCTTGAAAGCATTGGTTGCTGTCACCAAGGGTTTACGAATTGCTCTCTCCCATAAATGTTCGCTGCAAGAAGTTCTCACTTTTTCACAGGTGTTCGTATTATTTTGTCATCCATCTGTATATTTTAAAATCCTTTCCATAAACACGTGCAGCATTCACCGCTTCAAAAGTTTTAGAATCCCCATCAGTTAGAACACTTGTATATCGAAATTTACCTGAAGTTATCGAGCGCTTCCATAATAATAAAGCAGCGTGCATTTCCATAGTGTTTGAAGTTCCATTGAAATTTTTTTCACAATTTGGTTTATGCGAATCATACCAAATTTGGAAGTCTGCGGTATCTTGCTCAAGGTCAATTGCTGTTGTAGTACATTCGTGACAATATTTGGATAAAATTTTCAAAATCTACCAAACCTGTCACAACTTCAATTACTATTCCTATGCCATATAATGATGTGTGGCCACGTTTTTGCCATGTCCCATCATAGGAGACGCAAATGTCTAATACTCTCACTGTTTAGCATTGAGTTAGCTTCAATGTATGCATCCCTAACAGCTTCTTGTGACGTTTTCCAAATGTCAAGTTTGAATTGGGATTTAAAACTAACCAGTGAGTTCAAACACTGTCGATATGTAGGTCTATTGTTGGCATTCCCAACACCATTGAAAAAGCGTGCCCTTTGCCCATTTCAATTAAAGCTGAAACAATTCTGTTGTTTATGTCAAAGCAATGGCTATTATGAGAACGCTGACTGGTAAAGGAAGAGCCTGCAATATTTCCACAAGTTCCAAGTGACAGTTGGAGTTTTGAAGAATATACAAAAGCTGATCCTGAATTTAATTCCAATGTTTGAGATTTGCATTCAGAGCACGCAACAGTTTTGAGAAGGGTTCAGTGATCCCAAATCAATCAGTTTATTGTGTTGGTCGAAGCAGTATCATTTGGTTGCGAGAAAACCACACTTTCAATATCTAATTCAGGAGAAGTAATTACTTTAGCATTACAACCCTTTCCTTCCTGTTCATGGATAAGTAATTATGTAACAAATTTAAAAAACAATAAAACGTAATAGAGTAAAACAAAAGGGCAATTTAATAACGTAAAAAAACAAAAAAGAAAATAACAAACGACGATGGAAATTAAAATAACTTTGAAAGAAATCGATGCCTAAACATTCGCTATGATAGTTTGTAAACAAACAAAACATTTGAGACAATCACAGTTACAGTATCTGTTAATGTTGCCAACAAATTCACATAGAAATAAAGTTTGATAAATTTCAGAAACAGAAAAAAAAATGGCTACACAATCAAAAACTAAAAGCTAACTGAAAACGAAACTAAATTTGACAGTTACTTTGGTAGACGTAAAAAGGGTGTGGTTTAACAAAAATCATCATAACTTCATCAATTTTTAACCGAATCATAAAATTCTTTTTGCAATATAATCAGGAGAACTTCTACTATATAAATATGTGAAAATCGGTATTTTGTGCAAAATTTTCGATTTTGAAAGCCTTGTGTCACCTTAAGAAAAAAGCGGTGATCGGATTGAAATTCCTGTTATCAATAAAATGGATGTCTAACAATTTATTGAACTCGCAAGTTGAGCATTCTTTGTCACCCTTAGGAAAGGATGCACTAAGTTTGATAAGGTACTCTCCATTTTGTCGATTTCAATTAAGTTCTACATATTTCTTAAATTTATATAAAGGCATGCACTTTACTACCACTCAAATATAAAAATAAAATTTTAGGCTAAATGAATTAAAGTAGGAGTTGTGTATTGATATGTAAAATCAGAAATTCCTTAATTGAAAACATTTTTGGAGTAAGAGAATATCTTAGAAAATGTTTTTTTGTTTTTTCCCCAATGGCAGGCACTGAATTTGAATCTTTTGCCTATACTATGCCAGAATTGTTGCTCATTTTGCGATACCCAGTGGGCACCTGTGAACCAAAGTCACAAACCCGTTTATAGGGTGGGCCACATTCACACATCATACACGCATACAGAGGACAGCACAAAGAGAGGGAGAAACATCCATGCCCAGAGCGGGATTCGATCCCGCAGCCTATGGCTTCGCAGTCAGGCACGCTAACCGTTCAGCCACCTGGCCGGCATCTTAGAAAAATGTAAATTTAGTACATAGATCTATCTATTCTGACATTTTTTAATGCTAATTAATGTACCTAGCGACTGTTTTAGGTTAGCTATGATTTAAAAGGCCAAAATGAAAATAAGAAATTCTCTTGTTTTGAGATAAAAAAAATTCAAATTTCTTACGTATAACTCAGCATTCTAGAAGTATTTTTATGAAATAATAATCATTATTAAATTGTAACTTTAAAGAAAAATCATTTGAAATCTTAATGTCAGACATTTAGCTAAAACTGTGTAATTCGTTACCCCATTCTTTTATTAAAACAAAAAAACTATCTTTCTGTCTTCACAATCTATTATATAGAAAAATTCAGCTTGTTTTGTGAGTCACGACTCCTTTACCTTCCTTGTTTCACTACTTAAAAAATTCTGAATGGAAAGTGCATTAATAAATTCAAAAAATTTAATAATTATCAGAAATGTGTCAACCTTCGTCTTTTAAAAGAAAATCTTCACCTTTTTTTGTTTTTTGGAAAAGCTCTAGTAAGAATATGCTTTCGATCTGATGTGGGAGTGCTGACTGTATGGCTCGTCTGACTTGTAATAGCCTTTTTTTGATAGTAGGAAAATCTGGCAAATAAGCAGCATCCTCAATATTCGTGGCATGAAAGCCTACAGCATTGCTATAAAAAAATTTTTTTTAAACAAAGTCAACTTTAAGGAAACAAATTTTCATTCTCTTATCTTCCCTTTAGTAAAATCTTTATTTATTTGACATGGTAATATACTAACATATGACAACTGGATAGGATTGTCTGATTAATGATAAATAATATTTTTTCTTCTCCCTTTTTGTACATTCAAAAATCTTCAAAATGGTAATCAATGGTGCAACAAATTTTGGCTCTATTCAAAATTAGCTAATATGAAATTGTTGCATAGGAAATTTTTTTTTATTCTACAGGCAATGTTAGCGCAATAACATGAGCAGCCCTCGCCAAATAAAATTTCCTGCCTTTTCCAGATATTGTCTAAAAAATTATTAATTCCAAGACTTTTACAGATAGTACCAGAACCTTATTTTTCTATTGAACGTTGCATTTTTGAGGGAAAGAAATGACGAAAAATAATAATTAAAAAGTTAAATATTTTATTAATAAGAAGTTTATTTAATTAAAAGTTGGAGGTAAATTATAGAATACGATAAGAAGCTATTTTATAATATTGGCAAAATTAAGTTTTACATTGAAAATTATGGATAACTTTAGTTAAAATTATTTCCCCATTAGAATTAACTTCTGCACACTTGCCATAAATATCAAGCACATTGATGATAGATATTGAAGTTGAGCCATTAAAGATAAATGAGAAACACACATTTTCAGATAGGGGTCTTGAAATAATATATTCCTCAAAATAAATAAAAACTTCATTTGAGTTCAAATTTGCAGCAACAGCAATAATTTTACCAAACTTATTATTTGACGTAAATATCAGAGATTCTGATTTTGAAACACCATAAGTTTGATTTCTTAAAATTAACTTTGAAAAAAATAATACATTAGAATGCAAACTAGCATTATGATACTCACTGTTTAGTAGTGAAACAGATTTTGCACATGATTTGCCAACCAAAGTAATATCCCCAACATTAATTCCTTTTTTATGTCTGGAATTTTCACGTAATCCCTTTACATAGTCTAAAACCTTAGGACTTAAAAGATTAAGTGTTTCTTTAGAAAACAATTCGGAATCCATCAGATACCGTGAAGCCATTTGACTGGCAATGCCAGTGGGTCCTTGGCTGAACTTCCTCAAAACTGCATTCCGTCCATCATATACAAACATGGAGGGTATCCATAAAGGACCCCACTCCAAGACACTCTATGTTACATGCAACAGAGAATGAACATTAAATGCCATAAAATGTTCCCCATACAAATCTTGGGCACCAAGGACGAATTTTAAAAAAAACTGTCCACTTTCTGGAGTTCTTGCATTTTTATAGATTTCTTTAGCAGCAAAAATAATCCTCCAATTAAACAACTTACATGTGCAGAATATTTTCGGCAAAAGATCTGTTAATACCGGAAGACAAGCATAGAGTAAAAAGTTTCGCCATTCACTTGCTTTATACAATTTTCGTTCGAAAATTGATCTGGGAACACGTCCCACACACTGAGGCATTATCGTGGATGACATCCTAGCATTAACTTCGTGTACAAATTTGGGATAACCGATTGTAATAGCCCTTTCCACTGCTTGTGGAATCAAACTATAAACATACAATTTTCTTGGTAGCACCAAGAAAAATGCATTGCATGCTATCTAGGGAAAATCCTTGAACAACATTGAAGTAGGGAATTGTAATTAAAGGGGAAGGACCTTTAATTCCAAATTTACTTTTCCCAGATTTCACTGCCTTGACAACCAGCTCAGCAGTGTGCGTGTTTTTTAAATGGATGATTGCTAATTTTTAAAATAGAACTGTAATTTCCAATGCCGTTTCTTAGAAATTTAGGATTTTCTGAACTTGAAGGAAGTTTAAGTAGGTTGCCAAGAAAGTTAAAACCAATAAGCATTTAAAGAAAATCTTAAGGTTTTCTCAAATTTTTTTTAAAATTAAGGTTTTGCAAATTTTTATAATCAAAATGAAAGATCACTTCCCTACTGCTACTTCGTTACTTCGCTAAATATGAAAAACCTGGTAAAATCAGAAAATTCACAAAATACGCTGTGAAGCTGTCTTAAAAAATAAGGGTTATCATACTAAGTATTGATTGTGTAAGTATCACTTTAAAAAAAATTCAAATCTAAAATAGATCTTACTATTAGTTGCATAACTTTTTTTGTAATACAGATATTGCAATACTGTATTTATTATTAAATTCTACATTAAATTACCTTTAATTTGATACATAAACGTTTGTATTTAAGTGAAAATTAATATATTCTACAAGCACACTAAGTTGAAAAGCATGAAACTTTCAAAAAATGTCCACACTTTTAGCCACCACTGTATTTAAAGGCTTGTGTGCTCATTATATACTAAGTACGACTTTGTCAAGTTATGTACAATGTGTAAAAGTTTTTTTACAAGCGTTTCAATTAAAAGTAATAAGAAACTGACTTTAAAAACAAATTCTTTTTATTCTAATTTCTTTTCACTTGCCCCTTAGTAAAGTAATTCATATTTTTCTGTATTTAAATTTCCTATGAAAATTCTTAAAAAAATTAA
Source organism: Parasteatoda tepidariorum (assembly GCF_043381705.1). Lineage (NCBI taxonomy): Eukaryota > Metazoa > Arthropoda > Arachnida > Araneae > Theridiidae > Parasteatoda > Parasteatoda tepidariorum. The sequence goes on along the minus strand of NC_092213.1, from coordinate 67,861,157 downwards.
TCTTGTTTTGAAACGCAATTTACAATTGCGCATGTAGGTATCAATTGGTAATAAAAATGCATTATTAGAGATACATTATGATTAAAAATTAATAGCAGGATAGAATTCTATATTAAACCAATAGAAGACTTAGTTTTGAATTAGTTTAGCAGACTCCAATTGAAGGAAATTAAATTGTTAAATATTGTTGTTAGAGATGCGCTTTGCTTATAGCTTTGTTTGTTTTATTTATCCTAAGTTTCCTACCTTTTAATCATATGAGGTTACCTGTAGACATTCCAGCACGTGTTTGTTGCATCAGAAAGACATTTTTTTAAATTATTCTACTTCCTCTGCTCTTTCAATTGCCGTTATACGATTTCTGATTCTGACGATTTTTTTTCGTCGATAATTGTCGTTGGGAATTGCTATAACAATTTTGGAAGAACATCCGATTTATAAAAGCAAGCAGTCGTCATTGCACAGTTAGTGAAAACAATTCTATTCCTTGTTTATAAACGCTACGCAAAAGCAATTTGGCGACAGAGCAGGTTTGACTCAAAGGTTTTCGCCAAGAATGCCTAGCAGTGCCGAAGACGTGAGCATTTCCGTGAGTGCCTTCCGGGGGCAACTTTACACATTGTCGACTCCCGGGCACCTCTTTGGCAACGTATTTTGAAATTCGCCAAGACTGATCTCACATTTTCTCGCGAGAATCTTTGAACACTGTTTCGCGCATGAGCAGCAGTTGCTCGCTGACGCAGCATCAAAAGCCTTTCGCTAAACAGTGTTTTATTTAAGATACTCTTTGAATATGCCATTTGAATAATGTAACGCATGAGTAAACATGAGATTTGAATAAATTTAGCTGTTTATCGTCTGTTTATAAAATTATTGTTGTTTATCAGTGGCCTTATAAAGATTTCCTGAAACCTTATTTACTTTTTAAATTTAAACTTGTTTTATATATAAATTTTTTTCTCTGTAAATAGGATTTAACTTTCTATTCATTTTCTAATTTAATAAAAATGATTTATGGAGTCTTTGCCAAGTATGTGACCCTATTTAGTAATGCAACAAGCTTTTGTACTTCATTATTTATTTTTTAAATCCCTCTGTCGAAGTTATTACACATTTTATAAGTCTCAAGCAATTTTTTTTTCTAACGACAGGGAAGTTGTTGCTATTGAGTTTATAAATTTTTTTTTTTTTCGTGGAGAATAATTTATTTGTGACAAATCTGATTAGTATTTAAGATCACAATATTTAGTAATGCAAAGTATTTGTGCTAATATAATGTGTGTATACTTACAATAATTGGAAAATAGTTGTAATTAAAAATATTTACGAAGTACTTAATATAATTAAGATATATTCATTGTAATTATTTTAAAGACTTCGCGAATATTTTTTAATTAGAATGCAAATATATTTTTCAATTTGTTTTGCTCTTTTTCTATTCTAGCTGCATTCATGCATTCACCACAATAATTTCCCCCCAATTTTTTTATATTGTTAAATTTAATAAATATCGCGAATATATACTATACATCCTGATTATTTCATATTTTTGATTCTTCAGTATCAATCTTTTTTAAAGCAGTCTTAAAATGTTAACTTATGTAACAGCTTCTTGAATTTTCATTACGATGGTTTTGTTCGTGTCAAAAATTTTGCCATATTAAGAGTAGTAAAAAAGAAAATTATTTTAAAATTAGACTAAGATGTGTTTAGCAAACTTTACATACGAGATACTAAAAAACTCTCACATCTGAGGGGAAAAAGAAGAAGTATAATTTATATGAGAACAGTAATGCCTACGTTACAAAAATGGCTTAAGTTAACATCATCTAATGAAAGCAATGACTATTTCAAGTTGAAATGTATCTGAACCTGCCAATCATGGTTTAATTTTTCTTTATTTTGTCTCATTTTTCCTTAAATTAATGTCTTGAAGTCATATATAGTATTAAAAATTGTTTTGATACCAATTCTTTAACAAATATTTTTCGATTACATTAAAATTAAAGAGGACTTATGACTCGACAGCTACAAAAATTTATTAGATAACATACTAACGTAGTATCAAGCATTTTTAATAACTGCTATATGGTTAAATTTGTCTTCTATTTTATCTACTCCTTTTTACTTTTTTTTTACACTTTTTGATCATCAATAGTTAAAATTGTGTAGCAATTAATATATATTTATTAGATGAACACAATTTTATTATATAAAACTTTTTATGATCGGTAAAATGAAAATAAAAAAAAAACTACTTGTGTAATTCCAGCTCTGGATTTATCAATATTTTTATTACATTAGTTAATTTGCAAACAGTTGATTTGCTAATGTCGTTTTTAAGTAAAATTGTAAGCTGTTGCAAGAGCTCATCTTTCTCTTCTATTGATGCAAGAACAACAGTTAGCATTTCCTGGTGTTCAGGCTGAGATATGGAATTCTCCATATTGACTGCAAGTATATTAGAAGAATTTCCTTTGTGTTTATCAGCAATGGTATCCATTTTTTGATAGAACTCTACAGTAGGGCATTTCTCTCCTAATGCTAAAAAGGCCAAATGCTCATTTGCATCGAATATTGACACTGTTGGGATGGGCACGTTTAATTGCTGATGCAAATATAATAGGTGCTTACAAAAACACCAGTCCGTCCACTCACGCATGTACAATGGCCAATTTCGGTATTTACCTCATAAAAAGTATCAATTTTTGTTGCACTTGGCACAGTATAGGTATTATTGTTCACTTTTATGCATTCCTGAAAATGAATGTTTATATCCTCAGCTGACTTTGTGTACAGGGCGGTCCTTCTACCATTAGCAAAATCCAACAATTTCATTCGTAAATAGTTGTCCCACTCTGACACAATAAGAGCTACAGTATTATATGCCTTCGTTCGATATAGCACAACATCTTTCAATATTCGGATAGAGGCCACGGCAAAATTATTGGTATTGTGGCCTCGTATCAAATATTTTTGGCGATCTACAGAGGTCCATTCTTTCCGTCGCTGGAAGAAAGTTTCCATGCGTCTCAAATATTCGGGATGGACTTTTATGCCGTTTTTCATTTCATTATAGGCTGACTGTAATTTACTTTCTTCCACAGCATACATGACCTGAAATATTAAAAATTACTTTATAAAGAGTTAATAAAAGTTCTTAACTGCATACTACACTGTTTACATTCAATAATAAGAATGTTTGCAATTTAATTGTTTACAATTAGAAGTTCATTCTAAAAGAAAAGTGGTTCAACAAAAAAAGCCATATTCATTAAAGAAATATCGCGATCAACATTTATTAATACACCAATTTGCAAAATGAAAACTCACCTTGATAAATTTGTCCTGTGGTAGTGATACGAAGTTCACAGTACATTGCATTGTTATTTAGTAAGATCTAATAATTATGTCATTACCTGTATATTCACACGTGGATCCCTAAATTTTAATTAGTTTAAATAATATGAAAACAACAAATCTATAAATTATAATTAATTTTAATCCTGATTATCTAAATACACATCTTGATAATTACAAAACAATTAAACCCTAACTCTCACAAAGCTACATAATTAAAGTATAAATAAAGCCAACATACCCTTGACCCTTTCTCCCTCACTCCAGCGTCCTTCCTTCAGACTGCTCAGCTTCCCAGTTCCGGACGGCTCCTCAAGATTCTTCACCCTTTCAGGGCAAGCCCTCAAAGTCCTTCTGATTGGTTGATGAAGAAGGGGCTGCCCTATTGGCACCTAATCGCTCAGTTTGTGAAGTCGCCGTAACAGTAGTAAACATTCCAGCATGTGTGGGTAATGTCGCTGTATGCTTCGACAAATTTTTCTTCTTCTTCTTCCTCTATTGAAGAACGAAGTATTACTTTATCATCATTTGAACTTTTTTCGTCCAAAAGGAGAGTAAAATTTTTACTTAACTCGGGTAACACGAAATTTTTAAAAATATCCATAGTGCTGGTATTTGCTTGCGATTTTAGCGCGAGTTTAAAACAAATTGAGGCGGGCATAGGGTTGCTTCTCACCAGATTAGGCGATGAAACAGTTGCCAAATAGAACCGCCGCTGGTGGAAGTGCCTGGGAGTCGACATTAGGAAAATCGCCTCCATGGAATGAAATTCTATCTGGGAATGACGTCACGTTCCAACGGGAATTATTTTTCCCCACCACGAACACCTTGGAAAGAGTTTCTTGGCTGGAATTGGAATCGGTTTCATTCCAACCAGTCTCCGGCACCTAGAATCGTCGTTCCACAAAATGAATGATTATACTTCTACTTAAAAAAAAAATTTTGCAAGGGTACTGTGACCCCTCAATATATTTATGAACTTAATTTTCAAATACCTCAATATATAAAAGGTAAATAACTATTTATTCTAAGTACATAGATGAACAATTAAATATTAGATGAAAGCTAAAATTAAGGTACAAGTGTTAAAGTGGTTTCTTTCATGAAATTTGAAGTCTATAAATAACAAGATGAACTATAATAATAATAAGAAAATCTTAAGAATTTCACAGTTTCAGATGGATACAAAAGTCAGTAAAAATATAAAACAAGCAAAAGTATACCGATCCATGATAAATATATATATATATATATATATATATATTCATGAAATAATAAAAAGTAATATAACAACAGGATACAAAATTCAGCAAAAAATAAGAACAAATAATTGGAATAAAAAATACACAAAATTAGATTAAGAAATTAAAGTTGTTGATGATGCAAATTACTGTTTTTTTCTCAGTGGATGTTAGTTTGCATAGAAAGGAAGGTGAAGATTAACATTAAAGTGAAATTTTAACTTAAATTTTTCTATTGCAGCTTAGCACAAACTTAGGGAAATAAAATTTGAAACAACAAAAAACTTTAAAATGGAGAATATCTAAAATTGAAATTAAATTGATTATGATTTGATACAGTTAAATAAAACATTAAGCAGTGCGTGTTATTTTATTATTTTGCCATTTCAGATCACCCTCTTTGCTGCTGAAATATTGCGAAAAATTTTGCCGGATATACTCGGCTCTGAAAGATGCATGTTTCGATCCTGTTGCAGCAAGATTTGTTAAATTTTTGTCCGGCATTGCATTGTTTGTTCCTTTTTTTGGTTCTAAGGGACATGGTATTTTTCTTTTGCGCAGCATATTGTGCAAGATGCAGCTTGCTAGCACAAGTTTACCTCACAGTTTCAATTTTACGTGCGATTGGGGTGAAAAACACTCTGAAATACTGGCATAGAATACCAAAGGCATTTTCAGATGTCCGCCTAGCTCTGCATAATCTGTAATTATATAGTGCTTTTTCAACATTTGCTTGAGTTTGACTTTCGGGGAAAGGTTTCATCATTGCCGAGATTAATGCAAATGCTGCATCCCCGACAAAAACATGTGGGCACAATATTTTAGTTCCAGGAAGGTTCTTTGGTTTCGGAAGGGTAATAGTCCCTGACTGAAGATTTTTGTTAAGGTTAGACCTTTGAAAAATTGTACTGTCACCTTCCTTTCCATACGAACGAACATCTACTGTGATAAAACTGTTCTAGGAAAAAAAGGTTCCGGTAAAAAAGGTACCTGTGTTGGGAAAATTCTGTGGGGGAAAATATTTGAAATGAGAAGATTAGATTGAAGCGCTTTTTGCCGTTCCGTGCATGTTTTTTTTCTTTTTCTTTTCCGCGCGTTTTCAACTAATTAAAAAGGACCAATACTTTCACCTCCAATCACGAATAAACATCCAACACATAAATCCTCCAAACTTCCCCGATTGGCTACTTTAAGCCTCACATTAGCAACTTCTTCACAAAATACAATTTAAAATAGAAAATAACACATTTTTCACTTAAAAAAATTAAAAAGAAAAATTAAAACATTATTGAAAAATTTAAATAGTATCTTCCCGCTTGAAGAAATAATAAATAAATGAAATAAAATTAAAAAAAAAGAAAAGCGTAATACAACCAGCCCATAAGTCCCCCCCCCTTACCCTTCTCCTTACCTCAATGATCTAATCTGAATTATTTCAGATAAAAAGAATATTCATTGAAACAACGAGAAGCTTTCATGCTGCCCAGAAAGCGAGAGGGGAAATATCCCTACAGATTTTCCCTATTAAGGTACCTTTTTTACCGGGACCTTTTTTTCCAGGGACCCTTTTTACCGGGACCTTTTTTTCCGTCTACCAATATTAAGATACCAACATGAATAACTTAAATTACTTGTCGTAACTTATGAGTAATGGACACTTAATTTCAGGTAGAGTTAAAGTCTATATAAAATATTAATATGTTATATTTTTTGTAATATTACTCTTCTTTAGTTCGTAATAACCAATTTATCAGGAAAATATTTATAAGTGTGAAGAAATACTGTTGTAACTCAAACTTAATTTTTTTTGGTTAATCACAGCCCTCAACTTTTATGCGTCAGGCTCCTATCAAAGGTTCGTGGGCCAAGACTTCACTGTTTGCATGTCTCAGCAAAGTGTGAGCAATTGCATTCTTAGTGTTTCATCTGCCCTCAACAGTGTGATGAATGATTATATTCGATTTCCTCTTCAGACAAGGTAATTGTTATACTCAATTAACAACTTTTTTTATGCTTATAAAATATTTTTAGTGTAAGAATGTACTTGCTTTAAACCGAACAAACTTTTTGTAATGAAACAAGAAACCTTATTAGAATTTAGGACAATTTTATGCAACATTGTTTGTTTAAAATCTTGCTTTTGTTAAACATACAGAATATATAGATACATTTTATCACGATTATTCTATTCCGTTTGATTTATTGAAAGATATTTCCATTTCTTACAAGTGTTTTAAAAATAAGTCTCTTTTTTTTAAATGGTTAATTTTAAATTTTTTAACTTATCGTAGCAAATTGTGCCACTTTCTGTATCTTAACATTGAGAAAAACGTTTTTTTTTCCTGCAAAATATTTTCTTAACATAATTTATAGTTGTGTGTTAGCATAGATAAATAAGAATTTAGAAATCCAAATGATTGTAAAACATAGAATCTGGTGAAAAAAAAAAAAAAAAATGACTAAGCCAATACACCAACTTGCACTCAAGATATGGAGTCAGCCTAAATGTTTTCAAACTTTATGAAGTAAATAGATATTAAGAGTTAATCATATTATGCCATACATGCTGTCCATTAAAAATCACAAAACTCGGTATAATAAGCCTGTCATTCCCCTTTAGGACACTATTTTTTTTGGTACATTTTTGTAGAATTTTATTTATCTTATTACTTAAATTTTTATAAGCTAAATAAATAGAATCAGTTTTTTATCTTAGTATGCATTAAAAACTTTTTTTTTCTTTCAGTAACATGACTTGTTAAAACAAGAGTTTTACGAATATTCAGGATTTTATGGTGTGATAAGCACAATCGACTGCACCCACATTACAATAATTGCTCCGAAAGATGACGACACTCACAGGGAACTGAACTATGTGAATCGGAAAAATTTCCATTCACTTAATGTTCAACTTGTAAGACATATTTTTTAAAAAAATTATTTCTTGTTCAAGTCTATCTTTAGCTTGTATCTGTTATTTAAGTTCATTTGTAATGTGTACATGTTCTCATCAAATATAATAACCATTAATGTAATACAACTTCAATATTTATAGGTTGTTGATATGCAGCAAAACATTTTGAATATTTCTGCAAGATTCCCTGGCAGCAGTCATGACGCGTACGTTTGGAAATCAAGTGAACTACGAAGATGGCTTCAACAAGCCAAACTGAATGACACATGGCTCTTGGGTAATAGCTGTTATAATAAATTATTTTAATTTATATTTATTAATCACATGTGTACATATTTAAATTTAAGATCAATTAACCGTTTCCTATTCGAAAAAACTTTTCTCCACTTATTGTTTTTCATTAAGAAGTTTTTATAAATTTGTCCGATAAGAATAGACACTAATCCATTAACCAACATACAGGTTCAGAACCACTATCATAACACCAGCTCAATAAAAATGTCAGTAAAAATTTTTGTTAATAAATTAATTTATTTCATTAAAAAATAAACTATATTTAGCAACTTTTATTTAAAAGGAATATTAGTCAAAAAAGTCTAATACAGAATGTAAACATATTGAAAAGAGTGGATTTAAAATTATATTCAGTTTTTTATTCAATTTGTAAATTAATTCAATAACATAATTTTTTTAAATTTTTGTGATAGTTTCATCTAAGGGATGGAATATATTTGAGACAAAACGTATCAGTTTTTTGTATTAATATCAAAGAAATGGCTTTTACTAATCTCATTTCAGAATGTAACTATAGTATTGTAATATTCATAGCCTAATTGTTGTCTATTGTTTATTCGAATAGGAGATTCTGGATATCCTCTTGAGCCATGGCTGCTAACTCCCATCAGTGGGGACAACTTGTCTTCCTCTAAAGAAGAATACAATTGGAAGCACGTTTCTGGCAGGGGTACCGTTGAACCGTGCAATGGAATACTGAAAAGTAGATTTCGGTGCCTTTTAAAGCACAGAGTGCTAAATTACTCGCCAGAAACTGCAGCACAATTCATAAATGCCTGTGCTGTGTTGCACAATATGTGCATCAAAGAGAATGTAATCTTTGAATAAATAAGTATCTGCGGAGCCGATGTGCCTTTTGACACAGGAGTTCCCTTCAATCCAGGGCAACGGGAAGCTAATGTGAGCGAAAAAGTTATGCGTATGTTTGCTGTTTAATTGCTTTTTAAAATTTTAAAAAAAAAAAAGTTTTAAACACGCCAGAGCTATTTTATATAGTACTGCCAGTCCTAAGCCTGGAAAAAGTGTGAAGGGAAGTTAGTGCATAAATACTCATTTAACCTAGTTTTTAAACACTTTCCAACTATCTGAACCACGTTCGGCTCCAAGCAGTTTGGATAACCGGCACTCTACTGTACATAGTATACATTTTTTAAAATTTCTTAACAAGTACATAAAGAATTAGTTCAAAACTTTAGAGGTATTTAGTTCATGCGATATTTCCGAGTGAGCGATAAAGTTTAGAGTTTTCAAAGGTTTCAGGAATCGGCAACAAATTACAAATGAAAACAAGTACAGTCGAACTCGTTTATAACGAGAATATTTGGTTGGATCAATGTTAAGTCTACGGAACAGAAGTCGCTTTTAACGAGCAAGACCCGGTTTTAGCGAGCAATATTTTTCTGTCTTGCAATCTTTTTTTCAAAATGATAAGAAATGCACGCGAAATAAAATAAAAAAAAACGCGAACTGAAACTTCAAAGTAAGCTAACAAACTACTATTTTAAATATGTAGATTAATGAAAAAAATTAATGTTTTGGTAAGAATCTTTTCCTTTATTTTTCTTTCCGTTTATTGCTTCTTTCCTTTAAGACTGTAGCGCAACTAGAAATTTTTTGCTGGTTGGGGGGTTGTCATTAAATTAAGAAAAGTATTTAATGAAATTAATTAAAGTAAGTAAGTATTAATTTAATTTTATGTAAACTCAATAATTTGACCTCCTACCCCCCCCCCTCTTCTGGTTGCACGCCTGCCTTAAGGACCCGTTTATTACGAGCACTCGGATTTAACGAGTACATGTTACGGTCCCTTTGTGCTCGTTATAAACGAGTTCGACTGTACTTTTGTACAATATATGCCAGCAAATAACTTTATCTTAATTATCTGACATCTTAACTTTAATGTTTATTTTTCCATTTACGATGAAATACTAGTTTTGCATCTGTTTTAACCACCTTTTTTGTCGCCAGATATAATGTAATGATTGTTGATGTGATTTAAGTTGTACTGTAATGTAACTGATTTATTCTTGATCAACTTGTTTATATTATTTTCTTTTTCATGTCATTATGCAGAAATAAAAGATAAGAATCTTTATAAATAAAGGTTTTGTGCATGTTATAAAAATATTTCTTTTTTTTTCTTCAAATTAAATGTTTTTTCTCAAATTTAATGTTTTGCCCTTGTTGCTATCTATTAAGAGAAGGAGCTTTTCTGCGAGCTGTCTTTTACAAAAAGGTAGCACGTGTTAGGCTTACCACATTACATTATTTGACCAAACTCGTCACACCATTTTAAAGTGAGAGTTTTTTTAAAATGAGGCTCTCCCTCTGTAAACTTCACTGGCGGTAAAAAATTGGAACATTATCTTAAACGCTAATTTAAATTGGGATATCCTCTCCGACCCAAAAGATAACTATTGTACTTCTCAAGACAGACCCCCTCCCTAAGAACACGCCTGTTATTAATGATGGTTAGTCTCAGAGAGAGAACAAAAACTTCGAGAAAGTTTAGGGGTTACACAATGAGATTGGCATTGGCGTATTTTAGTACCTTCGAATCCTGCTAAAATTCTTGAAGCTTGACTAGAAACTCGCCAATTCTCTCAAAAGAAGTTGCATAGTAGTATGTAAGAAGTATTTTAAATTAAGCTATGCACTAATAAATACACAGAAGGGCGACCTTTGTGCTGGAATACAAAGTAAGGTAAAACAACGTTTAAGAGCACAAAAAATATTTAAGAATGCAGACAGCTGTTTCGGATGGTCAAAGGGCAACCTTCATCAGTGCAACAGAAAAGATGTTGCACCGATGAAGGTTGCCCTTTGAGTCTCCGAAACAGCTGTCTGCATTCTTAAATATTTTTTGTGCTCTTAAACGTTGTTTTACCCTACTTCGTTAGCTATGCACTAGTTATTTTTCATGTTATTACTGAAATTAACATTTGTGTTCTGAAAGTATTAATACAAAAAAGTCGCTAACATTGAATCAAAATGGAAAAAATTTGAACGAAGTTAAGAATGTTTCTTTTCTGAGGTGGTAGCATACACACTCATATATTTGCGAGAATTGAACTTTTATCAATCTGAATCTTTGAAACATTCGTTAACTACANTAGGATTGAATCTAATTTAAGCAAAGTAGAAAAACACCTACAGAAAATTTTATATTAATTTTTATAAGTTATACTGTTTAGTTTCTTGCGGTTAATGGTAATTAACGTAATGCTAGGTTTAAATAAAACTTGTTAGTTCACGTAAGTTTATTTCAATTACAACACATTGAATAAATGTGTAAAGACTGGCTTTAAGGTACATACTCATTTAATTTGTTATGCTGTCTTATATTTTGAACTGAATCTGAAATCCAAATTATTAGTTGCTTTAAAATATATTGTCTTTCATCGGTGTATGTTTTTTAACTGAAAGTTTATAACAGTTGGTTTAGCGAAATGGCAATAAAGTAAGCAAAATAAGTGTCCAGTTTGTATAAGTAGTACTAAGTATTTTAATAAGTGAACTACCGCCACAACATGCGAACACGTTAAGAGAAAAATTAAATCAACGAAATTACACTCAAGAATTGTCTCTACTTTTGAGTTAGATTTAAAATTTTGGTTATAAAGACAGACCAGTAGCTGGCATATAATAAAATATAATAGAAATATTAAGTATACAAATAATCTTATATCTGCATCCTGAAGAGAGAATATGCAAGCACCAAATTTTTTTTTTAACTGTCAGTCCATAAGTTCACTAGACTTTAAATAAAACTGCAATCTTGTTAATTGAAACTTTGAGTACAATTACAAGAAATTTATACTCTTAAATAAAAAATTTTTGAATTCCTAACAATGAAAGAAAATGGTAAGTGAAAATTGTTTCAAACCTGCTATAAAAGTATAAAATATTATCATATATGCCAAAAAATATAAAACAATAAATATTTTCTCTATAATATACAAATACATAAAAAAAATTGGAAATACATGTTTAAAATTTACTAATTTTTATTCATATATATATATAAAAAAAAAGAAATTAAACATAAACTTAATTAAAAAAACTAAACAAAATGTCGAGATGAAACATCGGCAATTCTTTCCAAAGCATCCGCTTTTCTCTTCTCAACATTTTTGCGCTCCTTCATCTCCTCCGCCTTCCACTTTTCAATGTTGTTCCTCTCTTGCATCATACTCTTGATGTCCTCAAGAGCAGACGTTGTGGCTCTTTGAGCAGACAACAGCTGCTGGACTTGGTCTGTTGACATAAGTTTCTCGACTTTCTGGCGCTTTCTCCGCCGAAACCCGCACTTTTGATTTGTGGCATCACCCTCTCTTTTTAAGTTTGGTGTTGTTTAGGTAAAGTACTCATGAGGGCGTTGGCAAATTGTGAAACCGTACACATGAGGGCGTTGGACGCCGAGTCGAGTGCACGTTGGCTGACAGCGCAAGACTCGGCATCTGGCAGTTGGACCAGCGTACTCAGTGCGAACACATGGAGTTAGAGGAGTTTACCTGTTTTTGGTTATTGCACCGTAAATACAAGGCTCGGCAAAGAAGACAAAGACGATGGTGGGTTCATCCCCTAATAGATGACCGGGTTCATTGTGACGCTATACCCAAAATTAAGGGAATACCCCAACAAGTTTTTCAACTACTTCCGTATGAGTATAAGTTCATTTGATGAATTATTATCTTTAGTCACTGATGATATATTACCTTGTGAATATGTTGTGAGGGATGCAATTTCACCAGAAGAAAAACTCGTTGTAACATTAAGGTATTTTATTACAATTCATATTATACGTTTAAATATAAGAATGACAACAATATTTTTTATTAAACCTCAATTAGAAAAAATTAGCCTAATTGACAAAGTAATGTTTTAGAAACAAATTTATTAATCGTAAATATCAGAAAAATCCGTGTTTGCTTGAGAAATGGTGCTGTCCGTTGGCGATAGTGCTGTTGATGCCACAGATGGTGTCGGGCTCATTGGTGCTGATTGGCTGCTGTAACCCATGAGTAATCCAGAGGAGGAACTTTCTTGAACCGTTTGAAATTGGTGCCTTTGAACATTGGATCCGTAATTCATTTGATTGAATGTCTGGGGTGGTGGGTACGATGAGTAATAACTCGGAGGCACTTGGGGAATTTGTGAGGGGTTATAGAATTCTTGGGCCCTCTGAATGACTTCTAATAACTGTATTTTTGTACGGAGCCGCCCATGTGCAGGTACTTTTTGGAGCTCAGTGTACAAAGACATACAAAATAGTTTGTCATCATCATCCTTATTTGGAACTTCTGCATGTCTTTGTTCCCTAAGAGCAACACTTTTGTTTAAAATATCAATGAATTGCTTGTCCACAGGGTTTATCTTAAACCTTTTGTTGCTATTGACGTTCTTATCAACAGCCCTTGTTTGGGGCTCATCTGAACGTGGCTGAGAATGCAGCAATTCTGTTTCATCATCCAATTCATTGCTGTTTTCTAGGCTATCAGTAACAGCTTTGTTAGTTACAATAGGTTGCAAGAACTGAAGGCGTTGAAAATATATGTATGGGTTAGACTTACTTGCCCCAGAACCAGATTTCAAAGTTTCTTGTTTCTTTAGCTCTCTAGAATAGTTGTCTCGAACATGTTTCCATTTTTTCTGCAACGTATTGCCTGAAAAAAAAATATATATATATCAACGCACATATTAGCGGTTATTTTTATTATAATCTACATTTTACTCCCTACAAAGCATAAAACTACAGATAGTTTGTACTTTTCCAGGTATTTGGCAACAGGAACATCCTTTGCTGACCTCCATTACACCTACAAGTTGGGAAAATCAACAATCGCTAATATAGTACGACAAGTATGCTCAGCTCTGTGGAGAGTTCTCAAACCTATATGCATGCCTCCTATCTCAGAAGAAAGATGGATAAAAATCAGCAATGAATTTTTTAAATATGCAAATTTCCCCCATGTCTTAGGATGTGTCGATGGTAAGCACATAAGGATTGTGCAACCCTCTGGATCTCTTTATCACAACTACAAACATTTTTTTTCAACTGTTCTTCTGGCAGTGTGTGATGCAAACTATTGCTTTCTTTATGTTAATGTAGGGTCTTATGGCAAAAGTAATGACTCCACAATTTTCCAAGAATCATTGTTTTACAAACACTTATCTGAAGAAACGTTAAACGTCCCAGCACCTAAACCAATAACAGCATTAGATAACACTAGTTTATCTTACGTATTTCTTGGGGATGATGCTTTTGGTCTATCTAAAAACATCATGTGTCCTTACGTAGGAAAGCAGCTTCCCCATGTTAAAAAAATCTTTAACTATAGACTTTCAAGGGCTCGCCGCTACATAGAATGCACTTTTGGAATAAAGGCTAACAAGTGGCGAGTATTCCATAGAGCTCTGAATGTTAACATCGATTTTGCTGAGTCAATTGTATTGGCGTGCTGCGTTCTACACAATTACGTTAGACGCAAAGATGGCTTCAGGGAGGAAGAAACTTATTATCAAGCACCATTTGAAAGTGTTGATGGCACATGGCAAGTTCCTCGGGCATGTAACTACGCAAGAACTGTGAGGGACAAGTTTACGCAGTACTTCGTTACGGACGGGAAACTCCCTTGGCAAGACCGCATGGTGTAAGCGTTTATGTGAAATATACACTGCTGATAACATTAGTGTATAAGATGTTGTGAACACAAAACACTGACTTATTTCATAAGTGCACTCTAGTGCATTTGTATTACAAATATGTGGTACTTGTATAAAGACATACTGCCTTAATTTTATTGATTTAACGTATTACAATTTGAATAAATGTATCATTAATTAATACTAATTATGCTTTGTATATTTACCTAAAAGTGTCTTCTCTTCCTTTGTCATGTTTTTTTCTGCAAACACATCCACAATCTCCTGCCAAGCAGACTTTTTCAAGACTCTATTTTTATAATCTGGACACTCCGTGTCCCAGATGCATCTTCTTTTTTCGACTTCATCAATAAACAATTCTGTGTCAAACGCTTCCGCTTCCATTGTACATACACAAACAGATCAAAACAATGTTAAGATCACTCACAGATCACACAATTCACGTCAAAACCGAGCAAAAGCGCGCGCTCGACTGAGCACATGTGTACGTTCTAATGCCCAGTATAGTAACTCGAAGCGCGCTGCAAACGTAGCGGTTGAAGTGAAAACTACAAGCGTCGCGATTTGGCGACGTTGATTCAAAGCGCGCGTTTGCATGTGTACGATCCCATTTGTTTCTATGTATTTGGCTAACGCGCGTTTGACAAACGAGCGCTTAACGCGGCATCTAACGCCCTCATGTGTACAAGGCCTAACACCTGAGATTTGGTGATGCCACTGGTAAATATGTCAGCATCACCCTCTGAAAATTGAAGCATGCTCGGTATGACAAAGTCAAAGGGCGAAATCGCTCTTAGAGGGGAAGCTGATGTTGATGGCACAGGTGTCACGATTTTTCACGATTTTTGGTAAACTATTTTCTTAATGTAGGAGTTACAATTTATTTACAAAATGTAGTTAATATTTGACTACTTATAAGAGGCAAATTTTACTAGAAGATTTTATTTACACTGTTAAAAAGGAAATTGAAAACTGAGAGAAAACATTTAAGAAAAATTAATTTCAAAAAATAAATTTACTTATGGGCAAGAGACAGTGTAAAGAACTATCTGATCTCTTTAACATGAGAAAATATATTACTGTAAGCCATTTTTATACAATTGTTTTTCTTTTAACTTTCAAGTTGTGGTCTTTTTTAACAGAGTATGTTTAATTCAAGAAATATTAAGAAATCACACAATTATGTAACAATCCACATGGAGAATTGCAGAGTAAAATATGTTCATCTTCATAAAATTAGCATGCACTCCCTATTTTTTGTATTTAAAAACAAGACTATAAAGTAGCTATGGCTTACAATGCCTAAGTTAAATAAGATTAAACGCGCTCGATCACATACATTAAAATAACATCGGCTGCGTAACATTTGTAGTATAAATCACATAACATCTGTAAAAATCAGATAACATTTTATTACCATGAGATAATTTACAATAGAAAGAGCAGAAATCCTAATAAACGAACTTAATAAACTTATTAGCAGTCCACACAAATCATTCCATGTACGAAGTCATTTTTATGTAGGTAAGACATTTCTTGAAATACCACTAAAGACTGCATATTATTTGAAAGTGCAGTTAATCTATTTTATATTATTATTTCCAATTTAAAACAGGAAATTAGGCAAAAAAAACAAAAAAAAACTGTGAATGCAATATATTAACATCAACAGTTTATATTGCATGAAACTAAGGAAAATCAACTAATTACCTCAGGAAAGATTCTACTTTCACATACATTTCGAAGGCCATTTAATACATCGCTCCCTATCAAGGCCAGAACCCTTTCATTAAGAGCACTGAGGGTCTTGACAGCTGGTCCTCCCCTGTTCCTCTGCTATATGTTTGAAATTTTAGGTAGCTCCTTTTTGCGTCTGCTTTCAACTGAGTCCATCACTATATATAAAAAAATTTCATATTAGACACAAAAATTAAATTATATCCTATTCTTAATAATGAGGACATTTAATTCTCCATTGAGACACTACATATATTACCAAGCAAATAAAATCTTTTAAAAATTTTGCCAGATTAAACTAATATTTTTTGGGNTAAAAATTAAATAAAAATTAAAAATATACATAAAAAACTAATAAAAGGTCCGGGTGTAAAAGCCTGGACCTAAAAAGAGTAAAAATAGGAGATTTAAAGTAATACATATTAACAGAAAACACACAAAACAGAGATGTATCTGACAGATACATCGCGCCCGATGCCGTAAGTTTCGAGACGCGCCCGACGGAGTGTTAATACATCGCTCCCTATCAAGGCCAGAACCCTTTCATTAAGAGCACTGAGGGGCTTGACAGCTGGTCCTCCCCTGTTCCTCTGCTATATGTTTGAAATTTTAGGTAGCGCCTTTTTGCGTCTGCTTTCAACTGAGTCCATCACTATATAAAAAAAAAATTTCATATTAGACACAAAAATTGAATTATATCCTATTCTTAATAATGAGGACATTTAATTCTCCATTGAGACACTACATATATTACCAAGCAAATAAAATCTTTTAAAAATTTTGCCAGATTAAACTAAAATTTAAAATTTTTTGGGAACACAAAATCTCTATAAAAAGCTTCTTAGCAATAATTATAATTAAGACTTAAATACTGTAATATTAATTAACTCTTAAAAACTAGTTTCAACTCTTTTGTCCCCCATATATATTGGCAAAATTTGTTTGAAAAACGGGCTTTTTAAACAAATTTCTAAAATTACCAGCTAGGCTAATATTTAAATAAATCAAACTCAAAATTGAGATCACTTGAAAAGTACAGCTACTTATACACATCTGTTGCTTGCATTGAATGATTAACTTTAGTCAAACAGAAAATTTAAACTGTCTTTAAGAGATGACCAATTAAAAAAAAAAAATTATGAACGAGTGAGTCGGGTGCACAATCTGGATTTTATGTGATACCGATTTAAAAATACTGTTTGAAACTATGACACTAGTTAATTTTTGGTTGCACAGTCAAAAGGTGTATGCAAGAGTAAGCGAAAAAGTTATATAATATTTATTGCCATATATGTGTGAAGCAGCATTCTCAGCCTTTGTGTACTTAAAAAATAAGTATCGAAGCATATTTGGACTGATACCAAATTTGAAAATAAAATTAACATCATCATCATCTCCTAATTTGAAACTACTGTGATAACAAATATCATCCTTCAAACTAAGGTCAATATATGTGGATATAAAGTTTACTTTATTTACTTAAGTTTTAAATTACATTTTTTCTGTATATAACTATTCTGCATTTTTATTTTGCAAAAAGTAAACAAATAACTTTACTTTTAATAAAAAATAAAATTTGGGGTCCTGGTCCGGCCAACGCCCCAGTTGCTGCATTCCCCCTTACGAAGGGAAGCAGAGGCGCTCTGAAAAGAGCACCCCCGGGGTTGCTTGGAGAAACCGGATCCGAGTGTGTGATCATTGAAGATGCTCCTCCGCTCGCTTTTTCTCCCTCGACGGTGGTGGGGGGATGGGAAGCAGGGATTCCTCTCTTTCTCTCCATCATCTTCTTTCCTCCTCTCATCTGAAGCAGGGGCGGCGTTACTTCGAAGTCGGGCGAGGGCCTTCTTCTTAGAGTTGCTGCTCCTCTTCATTATGAGGGCGTAATTGTCCTTCTTTTTCATCATCAATGGCAGCTCGAAAGTCGGATCAAGGATCCTAGTGGAGCTCAAAAATCTTCGGTCTGATCTCAGATAAACTGTAAGTCGTCGATGGTTTTGAGTTTTTATGTAAATACATATATCAAGACGGAAAAGAGTAAAAACTGCTAGCAATTAAAGTTCATTTTTAGCTTCTTTTATTCATGCCTAGTAAAATATCCATAACTACCAATTTTTTTTTTTAATTGATACAATATCTATATTTATTTGCTTCTTCCTCGAGAGAAATTAATAGTAGTGAAATGTTTATTGTGAAGAATGGATTTACTGCTCCAAAAAATTAACTGCTATTGGAATAATTCGGCTGCCAGACTAGTTTCTCAATGTAGAGTCGACTGGAAAACGGCTCCTATTGTTATCAGCCCACGCATGCGCCGTGTAAGGTTTTTGGCGATGAAAGTTTGGCGTCAAATTTTGGAGTTGGAATCTTGGCAAGCCATGCTAGTTGAAGTTTTTGATTTGTGGATTTGAGGAAATAAGCTTGTAACCTTTAAGCTATTTTTAAACAAATACTCTCGAACCCTTTCAATTATTTTTTAATAAAGTTAAGCTATTTGCAGTGAAGTGAATGCAATGAATTAGTTTGATTCGTTCTGTGTAACTTGTTGCACGTTTCAAACTTATTGAAATTATTTAATTTAATTATTTATAAAATTGTTAGTTATTTAATTTTTTTAAGTTGTGAATATGGATCAAATACCATGTTGTTTCTGCGAAACAAGTTTTTCTCAAAAAAAGAATTTCTACAGACATTTGCGAAATTCACATCAAGATGTGGAACTTTCGGATTTGAAAAAATTTGTGCACTTTTGTGCACACTGCAAACTCTATTTTAAATTTGATACTGAGTTATCAAATCACAGGGAAGAACTGCACAGTAGTGATAAAAAGGCATTCAAATCCTCATTAAAATGTGGTTTGTGTGATGAAGGTTTCCGATTCATCAAGTGTCTTATTGAACACATAGAAGTTCGCCATCAGGATTTTAGATTAGAGAAGCAAACTCTTGTCTTCAGCAAAGAAGAAGATTTTTTTAAATGGAAGAATGAAATAGAAAGCAGCACCCTTCCAGGCCTGGATCTTCTCTCTCATATGCAATGGTTTTGGGAGAAATTGCTAAACCTTTTATTTTTCGCGCTCAGCCACCAAAGATTTGAATGTGTTGGAACATCTGTTCTTCCTTTTGTCTTGCCGCAAACAATACACAAAGGTTATATATTTTACTTATAATACCCGTGGACAGTAAACATTTAATTGAAATATTTTGGAGCTGTATCACAAGTTCCGTCAACGAGTAGTTTCGCATTTGGTCAAGCATAGGAGATTTGAATGCATGAGAAAATCACTATGCCTTCATCTATCATATTTTTCAATGAAAATAATCCTTTGGCAACACTGATAATAGAGCGTTTGTGATATTGCTTCTAATTAATTTTTCATCGCCTCTTGTTGTAACTTCATCAGCACTTGTTAAAGTTTTCATAGCCGAAAATATTAAATTTTGCTTGCTTTTCGTGAAGTTTTTGTGTGTCCATTTTTTATCTGATTTGATAAAATCTTCCTCTCCAGCACACGCTCAGTCAGAGGATCATGGTTATGTTCTGTTGCATTCTGTATAACGTGGTGCCTTTTCCAAAATATAACTTTGCGTTACAATTATTATTCACGTAACGCATTGAGTTTTTCTTTTTGAGATTTATGTATATCGACGAACCTATAGCGATAATTTTGGTGCAGAATCAGCACTTTTCCATTTTCGCTTGAAATTTTTATCATATCTGCCTCCATTCTCGAAAGGTGTTCAACAAAAAAAAAAAGAAATTAAGGTATCCGACTACGNATACCTTAAGCCAGCAAAACCACTGATGGAAATGGCTCGTTTCCTTTTCAAATCCGTTCCAAATTTAGGATATGATAATTGGACCCATTTACTGAGTCTTACCAAATGACTAATACACTATTCGTGAAGAAGGGAAACTTCCCATACTATATCAATGCTGAATCATAACGATCTTTCCTCTCACCTTTGGCGCTGAACGTGTTATGCAGGAAAGCTATTTATAATCGAAATCAATTTTGCTTTTAAATTTTCGTCAGTTCACAAATTTAGCAGGATTATAGTTAATTTTAAAGTAGTAAATATTTATTTAACGAAAATCATTTTTATTAAAAAACTAAAATTCATTCGCCCCTTGAAAAAAAACTTTGTCGATTTGTTATTTTCTCCATGTGTGTATATATATGAAAGCTGTTTTTAAAAAAAAAATTAAGAAATAAACGAGTCATTTGTTGCAGAATTTGTTTTATCTTACTTATCTAAAAAAAAATTTTTTGGCATTATATTTTAAGAATATACTTTTCAATAAAATAAAAATCTCCCAAATAAAGCTGCATACATTTTATACAATAAATAAACATTTGAATAAGTTTATGAAATAACATAAAATTAAAGAGAGGCAATATTGGTTCATTGGAAATTACACTAGGAACAAGTCTAAGCATTTTTTCTGATACATAATCTAATTGGGGATGATCCTCATTCTTAACATTTTCTCATGCCTTAAAGACATTGGCATTTATACATCTATCTAGTTTTTAAACCAAAACAGAATTGTGAACCTAGTTGTAATATATCTACCTAGTTGGAGGCGCGATATAGCCAAGACTGGCTCTTGCGCCAAAAACCCAAACTACCAACTGATACATAATCTTCAATATTAAAATGCCTTGAACACAATCTATATCTGTTGTGTAGTCTGCCAGTATCAACATTCTGCATCGATACAATTTTGCTGACTTCTAACCATTTCTTGCACCTAATATTAATAAAAAAATTACCCTTAAATCACATAATGAAGATTAAAGTGCTAATAGGACAAGAATGCGGTCTATTTCGACAACGGAACTTAAAATGTATGGCCTTAATAAATTATATGTATTATTTTTCATAAGTATTAATATTGTATAAAAAGTTTTAAAAAAGCAGACAGTGTAAATAGCAATAGTGTAATAGCAGGCAAGAAAATATTTAGAAAGTAAATTTTATAACAAAACAATTACAAAATTAATTAAACAATTACAAAAATAATTAAACAATTACAAAATTAATTAAAATAACAAAATTAATAAAATTTCTTTGACTGGAACATTTAGAGCTAACAGATAAAAAAATATACAAGTACTATAAACTACTCTATACATGTTATAAGAATAAAAAATAACACTTTTTACACTTAACACAATAATTTCAAATAAACCGTCATCATTAGCCAAATTACAGTGTTTATCATTTCATGATTCATCAGTTAATTCAATTTTATGCAACATAAGTTATTTTAATTGTTTCTATTATCGTAGAAAAAATCATATTCGAAAAATATTTATTTCACCAAAAGCAACTAGTTGTTTAAAATTGTAACATAAATGTTTAAAATTATGATTCACCTGTAAAGTCGCTGCACATGTGTATTTTTTTCCTTAGCAGCTCTCTCTTTCAAACTCTCTGTGAATTTAATCCTCTTAACTTCACTTTCATGAGATTCATGGTTATGAATCCTAGATTCACTCACAGCAATACCTTCATTTTCCAATTTTACACGTGCATGACAGTAAGTATCTGTACTTCGATGCTTACATCGCCAGAAATTAAAATTATGTTTAGTTCTTCGCAAATGATAAATATATCCATTGAGGACTAAAATTTTAGCTCCTCTCCGATTTTAAAAATTCCACGCTGGACATGTGTTTAAAAAAATCTCACATGTTAAGTAAATCGAATGAACAAAAATATCGAAAATAATATGTTCGATAAAATCGCCAAACATCTGATAAGAGTTTCCTCCAGACCAGCTGATTCATTCTTAAATTTGAGATAACTACAAAACACACCTAATTGTTCAATACATTATCTTTTAAATTTGGATTTTTTAGAGTACGTATTACAGAATCGAACTGAATGCGTTCTTGGGGGAAAAGTTTTCTGATCTTGTTTTATTTCTGGATAAGCATTTGTCATTCAATCTTTTATGCCATAGAAATGACAAAATATCCTTCTACTTTGTATTCCGCAAAAACAACTGGCATCTCTATAACAGAGATATCCACCTTCTTTTTTCTACAATTCTGGTCTAAGCATCTTGTCCCTTTCAGCATAGAAATCTTTTCAGGAAGTGTTTCATAAATCGCTTAATTTCTTCTTCAGTGATGCAGAATAACTTTATTTCAGTGGATTTACGCACACCATGTATAAACTGGTGTACATCTGTTATGTCTGTACCGCATGCCACAATTCTATCTGCTATTCGCTTTTAATTTCCGCCGTTTCCCCCAGCTGCCTCTTTTCCATGATTCCGGATGCAAAAATTACCGTGTGCTTCTCATAAAACCTTTTGACTAAAAAAATTAAAAATTATTTTTCTGTCTACATTGACTGGAAGAATCATCAGAAAATATGAAGAAAGTGTATCTTAGGATCAGTTTCCTTAACCATTTTCAAAATGGGCGTTAAATCAGTCCATATGGCACTGGGGTTATGTTTATAGCTTGACGAAACATTGCTGAATGATACAGGTTTTTTTTTTTTTCAATTCCACTATACGAAAGCACAGTGTGTAATTAAATTTTGTGATGCATCATAATGATGTTCTTGTGTTCTTCCGATAATTCGATGCTGTAGTTCTCGTTGATATCTACGTGCTTAACAGCTACATTAGGTTGGAGATCTGCAAGCTTCATATTGTTTGTGATTGTTGAAAACATGTTTTTTGAAGAGGTTTAATTCTTTTACGAATTAATTCTTTTACGAATATACTTGCTAGTTTAGAAATTGGAGAAGTCAATCAATTTTAAAACATTCTTTATTTTTCTTTCCCTCTTTTCCATAAAACTCATTGTTATTAACATCATTAAGAATAGGGTTACTTTACTTAGATTTACTGTTCCACAGACTACAGTTAGAATTTCATTCGCAACATCTAAATTTGTCCAAGAAAACTTCTGAATGAGGATTTTAAAGATCTTTAAACGTTGAAATACTCTCTACATGTACACGAACTGACGCAATGTCTCTTGTACACGATACTTCCCTCGCTGAGAGGTGCTCCGTTTCAGTCAATCAATTTTGAAACAGCCTTTATTTTTCTTTCCCATAAAACTTATTATTATTAACATCATTAAGAATAGGGTTACTTAGATTTACTGTTCCACAAATTACAGTTAGAATTTCATTCGCAACATCTAAATTTGTCCAAGAAAACGTCTGAGTGAGGATTTTAAAGATCTTTACACGTTGAAATACTCTCTCTACCTGTACACGAACTGACGTAATGTCTCTAGTGCACGATACTTCCCTCGCTGAGAAATGCTCCGTTTCAGTTAATCAATTTTGAAACATTCTTTATTTTTCTTTCCCTCTTTCCCATAAAACTTATTATTATTAACGTCATTAAGAATAGGGTTACTTAGATTTACTGTTCCACAGATTACAGTTAGAATTTCATTCACAACATCTAAATTTGTCCTAGAAAATTTCTGAGTGAGGATTTTAAAGATCTTTACATGTTGAAATACTCTCTACATGTACACGAACTGACGCAATGTCTCTTGTACACGATACTCCCCTCGTTGAGAACTGCTCCGTTTCAGTCAATCAATTTTGAAACAGCCTTTATTTTTCTTTCCCTCCTTCCCATAAAACTCATTATTATTAACATCATTAAGAATAGGGTTACTTAGATTTACTGTTCCACAGATTACAGTTAGAATTTCATTCGCAACATCTAAATTTGTCCAAGAAAACTTCTGAGTGAGGATTTTAAAGTTCTTTACACGTTGAAATACTCTCTCTACATGTACACAAACTACCCCGTTTTTCTCAGAAACGGAGATCTTACAAGTTTAATCATATTTTTTTCGCAATAGTCTAATCAGATAGGGGATATCTGAAAACCCTTATCCACCATCAACTAATGGATCAAGCATATCGAGAATACCAGATTGACTAACAATTAACTTATCACTTGCTCTAGCACAATAAATTTTTACCTCCCGGGGCTGCACCTAAAAGAAATTTAATTGATTGCTTACCAATACAGTTTGAGTAAGTCATCACGCGGCAATTGAGAAATTTCCTGCTCTGCAACTCCACTTCGGTACAAGCTAAAATAACCCTTACAATATCCATACCCTTGAAACATTTTTGCATATTATTGTGGATCATTTCCCTATTGGGCCACTGAATGACATCCTCCAAATAATCTGCTAGTTCAGCAATAACCTCTTTGAAAATTAATTTGATGCAGGAACAAAAAGCTAACACCCCGAAATCCTTATTCTGCTTTAGTTGAACTAGCATAATTTAAACCTGATTGCTTGTGCTGGCTAATATCTTAAGAATTTATTCGTCTGGATGTAATATGAATTTAATTCCAATGGGAAAAGACGCTGAATAGGTCTATTAGCAATTCCAGCTCATGTCCTTAATTTCACCAGACGAGTCATGTTGTCCTTTCCTTGGATTATTTCTATCACTTTACCTAGAATCCAGTCTATTATCTTTTTATTATCATTTCCGATAAGAACTATGTCATCTATCTTGATGTTTCCTCGCTGTCCACTAGGAGTGTTGCGAAGAAAGCCTAAATATTCCTTTTGAAACCGTTTTCTGAGTGATTCTCTGACACGCTGTACTTACAGAGTTAATTTCATCCAAGTCGCCTATACTATAACAAGATAAGCTTTGGATAAACATAGTTGATCTTAATGTTACTAAGTCATCACTATCTTCTGAAACATAAGTTAGAGGTCTGTTGTTCATCAGAGATTCGCATTGACAAAGTAAAGTTGAAAATTCTTCATATCCCAGGCAGGCATGCCCCAAATTTTTAGGAGGAACATTTTTTAAAATTTTAATAAACCTTTCCCAGATATCCTCCCCCCACCATGATGCTGTGGGAGGATTGAATTTCCATTTTATCTTCTGTAAATCTAATGGGATTAAGACTAGCAAATTTTGTCTAAGTTCTTGGCAACCATTTAAAGAAAGAACATTTTTATCTTTGTTGAAAGCATCTAACACTGGCATAGTCTTGGTTGTGATAGTATCCTTAAATACTGCATGATGTGGTAAGTAATGATTTTTCCCCAACTGTTTGGCTCTGGCACTAACTCTATTATCTCTTCATTCAATCACTCATATGTTACATCATCATAATCTTGAATCTTCCAAGTTTCTTTAATTTTCTAGATGTAAATTTGAGTCTTTTCAAAGCAGCTTCTCGATTGGATTCAAGACAAAGATGATCGCCAACAAAAGGAAGACGCGCAACATAGCGACCAGTATTTTTTCGTCTGGCTAGAAAATTAATCAGGTTGGTTGCCTTCAGTTTCAACTTTGGATTCTTATAGAAAGATCTCTTCCAGGCTATGAGGAATCCTAGCTTTGGTTGATTATAGTGATAGGATGTGGTAAGAAGAGACTAGTGCCTAATGCCACGCTGTTCTTACTTCTCCACAGGCACATGTGTTGTCAGTAGCCAGGCGAAGATTTTAGATACGCTTTAAAGGGGTCATGCTCTGTAAAGACGAGGATTAGCTGCCTATTCCATTCTATAGGTTTCAATAAGACAACTGGTAAAATATCTCTGATTAATATTCTTGATTTCGGTTTGTGATGATGATAGTAGTGTTGCGAGTTCTTTTTAATTTGTGTTTTAGCTTTAAGCGTAATGAATGAATGTGGAACTTTGATGTTGAAAAATTGACCCTTATTTATTAATTGCCTCCTTAGCTTTTTCGTTTCCATCGTTGTTATTATGTGCTTTCATCCATGAGATTTGTAGACCGTTAGTATTATTAAGTAGATTTTGGATGTCCTGTATAATCTGATGAATTGTATTATAATTCTTTAGTGCTATTATTATTGAAATGCTGCCTGACCATATTGTAGTTTCGCTTGCGATTTTTTGTTTTAAGGCGTGAGTGATGGCTTCCTTTAATGCTATTGCTTCCGTCTGGAATACAGTGTTGTAGGAATTAAGTTTCAATTGTGTGGTAGATGTGATTATGCCATCTTCATACTGTACAACTGCAGAACTCGTTCCCTCAGCCTTCTTGAATCCATCTGTAAATATAATTATTTTTCTTGTTAATCGAGCTTGTTTAATGAATATAAAATTATCTGTCTTTAAGTTAAAATTCGCAGGGTGGATGTCATTTAATTTTTTTTTCAATCTGTGTGAAGTGAAAAAAGGTACCATCTTTTGTTGAAGAGCAATTTTTATTTCTGATGAGGTTGATTCTAATTACCTCCTGCTGAAGTTTAATGTGTAATGGAGCTTTTGCCAGAATAACCTGCAAAGCATTTCTGGGGGAAGTACGATAGGTTCCAGAGATATTCAGCAGAAATTTTCTCGGAATACTATCTAGTTTTTGGTGTGTATTTTGGGATTAACATACCAGACTGCAGCTGCATGGGCGATCATCCTTTCTGTGCAAGGTTTGTAAATTATTCGTCTTTGAGTTTTATTTATTCCCCTTTTTCCTTCAGATGTTCTTTGTATGGCCTGAAATTGTCTGGCAACTTAGTCTGTTTGGATGTTAAGATGATCAGTCCAGTTGAGGTTCTCATCAAAATTGAGGCCTACACTTTCGAAGCAAAATCTTCATCATAAGGTACTTTTATAATCTTACAATTAGCATTAATTTTACAATGTATTACAAAATTGCAAAAAAAAAAAAAGGCTCCTGATAAAAACATGCCTAATTGTACCTAACCATAATACTTGTGTTTCCTCTTTAGGGTGTAAATATCTACTTTTCATTATAACAAAGATAGGAAAGATTGTTTAATACCACCTCTAAGAGCAAACCTTGTCCAGCAATCGGACACTTAACTTCAATTAAAATTAGATCTGCAAAACCATCTGGACTGTAACCAAGTAACGGAATGCCCAGGTGAACAATTAGGTCTATCTTCAGTACTTCACATTGTCAATCTTTTTCATACGCATATATTGCTGCACTTTCATATGTCTTACCTAGAGTATAAAAATATTTTGAGTAAAATTAAAATCATCATCATCCGTGGCTCGACAGCCCACAGTGGGCTTTGGCCTTCTCAAAGTTTTTTTTTCAGGCTAACATTTTTTTTGCCAGTGTTTTCCAATTTTTAGTTTTTAAGACCAAAAGGTCTTTCTCTAGGCCATTGAAATTGAAAACTCTTTTTATGGTACGGTCTTCGTCAACTCTGATAACGTGTCCTGCCCATTTTTTCTTTGTCGTTTAATAAAATTAATAATGTCAGGTTCATTATATGAGTGATTAAACTCTAGATTTGATCTTCTAAGCCGCACACCATTTTTTTGAATTTTTGCTAGACCATATTTTTTAGCTAGTATTTTTAAGCAGTTATGTAAAAGGAAGATTAATTTATTGATATTTTTATTATTAAGGGAAAATCAATTCATCTAAGTAAGAAAGAAAAATGGACAGATATAACTAAACCCATTTTGGCCAATTTACCATAATCAGTTGCTTGATTCCCTTTAAATGCTGTGTTGTAACTATAGGTAAGTTTTCTGTCACAGTTCGGGATATTGTTGCTTGTATATGTATAAATTTCGTAGCACACAGATCCAGTAATTCTACTTTTACGCTCTTCTGTCCATTTATTGCTGTCCTGCTTAACAGTGTTCAAAGCTAGGCTGGTGGCTTCTTCTTTCGTGATCTTAATATTCTCATATCCTTTAGCGCAGCTTCCAGGAACATCGAAAGCGACATTGATGTTATTTTTGCTGAATATGGATTCTAACAATTCCTCTAAAGGAGTCACTACTTTAGAACTAGATAGCTGATAGCTGGAATAAAAATTACACAATTGTTAAATAATAATTAATAGAGAAACACAGCTACAAACTGCATATGGAAGATAAACAAAGGAAAAATATTTTTCAGGATGTTTCTTCTTAACTGATGTCTTCTATTCCAATTTGCCTAAATATAAGTACAGAGTAACTTTACAAGTAACATCAAAAAAAAAATGATAACTTTACTCTGAATTCTTTGCTTTTCAAAAACTGGAAAGGGAAGGGAACAACAGCAGATGCTGACCGATTTCTCTCTTCGGAAAACAGATTCTACAAATTTTTGTTTGAAATTCAAAATATAAACCTTTGGCTCGTTCTTTCTTACGCAAGATAAATTTGTCTTTTAACAAACATAATAACGAGACAGAGTTTGATTTTTGAAAACAAAAATAGTAAAGGTAAATCTGCAAACCACTGAGTTTGATCTATAAATCTCATTTGACTTTTTTAAAAAAAACCTCTAGATACACAAATGATTATAATAAATGTACTTAACCAAATGAATTAAGAGATGATAACCAATAAGATATGCGAATTTCCAAATAACACATTATGTTTAACTTAAAGAAGGAAAAAAAAAACTGCGTTTTTAAACTGAAACGGTAGGCTCGGCAGTTTGCCGCCTGCTTAGATATTTGCCGCCTGCTTAGATATAGCTTTCCAAAAGCAGAATCAGGAAAAAGACTAAGAATATGTTGTCTCTTTTTTTCAATTTCGTCTTCTGTCAAGTCTATTTTTCTTTCTTTATCTACATTCACACAGCATAAATCAGTTACAGGTACTGCTGTAAACTTGAGCATAGTTCGTGGATTTTTAAATTTCCAACTGCATTTCATGTCAGTAGAAGATAAAACATCCTATTTCAGAACATTATTCCATCCACACTTAATTATGGAATTTGTATTTCAGATGATATTTATAAGTTCCTTTGACAAAACTATAAATCTTAAAGTTTCGCCACTGCATTTTAAACTCTGTACTCTGGAGCTACACATGGCTCAAAAGACACAGAATTTGAATCTTTAAAGAGATCGAAAAAAACGAAAACAAATTTTAGTTTTGTTGGAAAAAAAATCACACGTTGAATCAACTACACAGCAAATCTACTCCACTGTCATACGTTTAATAATATTCACCTGTCTATTTTGTAAAGAAACAATTCAATTTAATACAAAAATAATATGAAAGAATTTAGAGACCGTTCAAAGGAGAAAATTTATTCAAAATATTTAAGTTGAGATCTACTGACTCCTAAAATAATGGAAAATAATCTTATTTTGCATACAATCTGAATTTTTTTAAAACAATTATCTACATTTCTTCAACACTTGTTTTAAAATCACTAGATTCAGTGTTCAGCGAAATTATAAAGTTTTGGTTTTCATAAACGTCTTCCATAAGTCCATCTATTTTCCCACAATTCATCCTCAACTGAATTAACATGATTTATGTAATTTTGAATAGTCACGTTGTTGATGGCTGGTAAAACAAGAGTTTTCACATCATTTAATTTAAAAGTCTTATATTCTCGTGCAACATTTCCTTTTATTTGACTCCATATTAATTCAATTCGATTGAGTTCACAGTGATATGGAGGCAGCCTTAAAACTGTGTGTCCGTAACTTTCAGCAATATCTTCTATTCGATATCAAACAGGTGTTTGTTTTCTGCGACCTTTTGCAAAAGCTCTACTTTAATCATATCTATATCCCATCCAATATTTTTGCTTGATAAGCTTTTTTTCCAGGAACCAGTTGGAATTCTCTCCACTTTGACTGAGTGATAGGAAACATTACCCATAATAAAAACGCTTTTAGGTCTTAGTGTAGGTATCACTTTTTTAAACCAATTTTCAAAATGTCCATTTCTTCATGATAATCTCCAAATTTTTTCGTATAAATATGTCTGTGGCACCTGAAACAAATCCTTCTTCACTTCCAATGTGAGTACTGATAAGTTTTCTTCCTTTTCCTTTTGGTTCAGTCAAGTTCTATGATGAAGCTTCGTAGCTCGTTTTGATCGTAGTATCTTGCCATGTTTTTCTGGAGAAATGGTCTTCATTAACCCAGGTTTCATCCAGGTAATAAATTGGAATATATTTCTTGTTGTAATCTTTAATGCAAACGCAAATAATTTCGCCGCCACAAAATGATATCATTCCCTAAGAGATATTCTATAAGAGAAGATGGGATTTTCTTTCGAGAAAAGACAAAGTCTTTCCGAAAGTCAGTCCAAAGAAAATCCGATAAAGAGTTGAGCGGCTAATGTTCTTTTCAATTATGTCCTTATCACCATTTATTTCCTTTAAAACCTTATCCAAAGTCGGCACTTCATTTCGACGATAAAAAGAATGGATTTTTCTGCGAATGCAGCACAACGTAAAATCGTCGTATTTCACAAATCTTGTGCGTTTACCTATAGCTCCAGGTCTTTTTTTTTTTTTTTTCCAGGTGTACTACCTCACGGTGCCTTATCCAAAGTCGGCACTTCATTTCGACGATAAAAAGAATGGATTTTTCTGCGAATGCAGCACAACGTAAAATCGTCGTATTTCACAAGTCTTGTGCGTTTACCTATAGTTCCAGGTCTTTTTTTTTCCAGGTGTACTTAAAGGACTGGATGTCTTTTTTTCATTCTTCAAACGATAAACAGTTCTTTTTGAACAACCAGTAAGTGTAGCAACTTTGTCGCATATTTGAGTGATGCTTTCATGCGGACTTTCTTTTTTTAGTTGTGAATAAACATTTCAAATCTTTCTGCGAGCACCACTTTTCATAATTTTTCCACGCTTTGATGGCGTAAACATCTTTGTCGGTGATTCTTAAAATGTTAAAATAGAAAAATAAGTAAGGAATTTAATAATGAAAAAAGGAATTTAATAACAAAAATCACTCACAGACCACCTTCGTCCATATTTAGACACATTACAAGATAACAATTGGCATTTTATTAAATGATAAATACTGGGAGTTACTAGAGGCTGTATTACACTCAAAATACTTATTACATCCAGTGCAGAGCACTTTCGTTGGTTTTCCAGTTTTCTTTTCAAGAAGTATATTTTGCTGGAAATCCTTTTAATTTTTCTTGTTTTGGGAGTAATCACCCTCTGATCAACAGTCCTCTTTGGACTCTCGCAAATCAGTGATGAGGTAGAAGAAGCTGGCTCATTGTGAGGATGAACAAGATCCTAAAAGTAATGTAAAAAGAA
The DNA here is from genome assembly GCF_043381705.1 of Parasteatoda tepidariorum. Taxonomy (NCBI): domain Eukaryota; kingdom Metazoa; phylum Arthropoda; class Arachnida; order Araneae; family Theridiidae; genus Parasteatoda; species Parasteatoda tepidariorum. The sequence goes on along the minus strand of NC_092213.1, from coordinate 67,829,934 downwards.
ATTAGTTAGTCTAATAAAAGGATAATACTATACATTCATAGTACATTGATAATACTATAATGCATTTAGAAAAATATAAAATTTCCTACGAATATCAGCTCCGGATATTAAAAATGTGAGCTTGGTAAAATTATATTTCAGAAATTACACGAAAACAAAGTTGCTGAAATAAGAGTTAATAAGTTTAATTTAATTTGCAAATTTAACATAAATTAGTTTACCTGAAATAGAAAAAAAAATTAAAGGGAGAATTAAAACAAAAAAATCAAAATCTGTTGAGATAATAATCTCATTGATTACGTCAACTGTATGAGATGTTATTCCTTCTTTAAGCTGGACTCCCCTACTTAATTAAACGCAAGATGAAAGATATTTTTAGACCAGACTTAAACATTAAATTGTTCTTAATTACTCTCGGCAGACTAACAGACTAAATTGATAATAGCAGCCAACCTGTAATTTCTTATACTAATAAGAATTCAATAGATTTGAAGTAAAATATAGCAAAATAAAAATTTATTTGTAGAGTAAATNCATTAAAACTTACATTCAATTCAATAGATTTGAATTGAAATATAGCAAAATAAAAATTTTTTTGTAGAGTAAATAAGTTAAATTTAATTTGCAAATTTAATATAATTAGCTTACTTTAATTTTAAAAAAAATTTAAGGGAAGAATTAAAACAAAAAAATCAAAATCTGTAAAAAAAATTACCTCATAAATTACATCAACAGTATGAGATGCTATTTCATCTATACTGCTGCCAGCTTGCTAATCAGAGGGGAAACTCCTGGTTTTTTTGGTAAAGCCGAAGGCTTCAAATATTTTTTCAGACAGGACGCAAAAGCATTCTCATCAAAATGCGCCGAACAAACTTTGTAGCGCCCGTGCAAGACTTGTGCTGTCAAATTGTTCAATTTATCATCATTGATAACAGCACACCATTTCATAGACCTGTAAGTTTAAATAAAATTTTTACACTACACAAAGACTCTGACTGCCAGAACCATATAATTCAAGATTTTAGAGCTAAAAAAGGACCTAATTATAGAAAATCTAAAGAGTGTGAGACAAGTAAAAAATTTAAATACTGAATAAGAAAAAAAATTCTTAATAAGGGAGAAGGAGGTACAGTGGGTCAATTTTAAGATGTTTAAATATAATTCTAAAAATATTTTTAAAAAAGAATATCAAACATATGCATTATGTTTTCTAATCTATTAGCTATCCTAAATAAATTTATTACGTTTCAACAAAACGTTACAATAAAAAACATTTTTCTAGAGTACTACTTGTTGACCCACTGTGCCCCATAAACGGGGTACAGTGGGTCAACTAAAGAAAAATACGA